>NW_013665880.1:667782-685844 GCF_000517525.1 Limulus polyphemus
CTTATCATTATAGGTGCATTCCACTGGTTGTTACAAAACAGACTGCTATATAAAATTAGGACGAAACGGACGTTTGTAACAACAGATTATACTGGTTAGGGTATAACATCAAAATGGCTGTAATACTGAGGGGTACTGCTGTAGGACCAATTCAAGATGCGTGCCTTGTACGAATGTTGTTGTCAGCAGGTTGGTTAGATAATTCTCAGAGATAATAAGTGTAGCCTATCATCCAAGGTCAAACATCAATTGACACTGTTGCGAAATATGGCACGTTGAACTGGTTTACCATAGTCAAATATGGCCAAATGTGTGCTTTACTATATTCCATTACGTGATTCATGAGAAAAGAGTGCTCGACAATGAATATCAAAAAATGTTTGCATTGAATTCATGACACATGTTGCAGAAGATGAAAAGTGGTCTTGGTGCATCTATAGGTAGATAAAAACATTTCAATCTTCATGATAATGTACATAACCATAATTATGTCACTTCAACGAAAACAACAACAACAACCCCGAAACACAGAAGAAGAATTATTGCATTTTCTAAAGGCCATTGTTAGTATGACTTCACAGATGGCGTTATCCTGGGGTCATTCTTTTTTGAGAAAAAACTTTTGGAGCTTTACAGGGTGTACAATGACTAAACAATGTTATCACAAGTGTCGAGTCTGAACTCTAATAGTGTTGAAGAGTCCAGGATGTCACATTCATTTAGGACATTGACCCATCCCATGTCCACTATCCAATGAAAACTCCAATCATGTGGACTGTTGTCGAGGGTCAAGTTCTCTGTCGCCACTTCTATAAAAACCTGATCACCACGCTTCCTCGACCTCATCACCCTGGCTGACAACTGGTTGTGGTGTTTTCTGAATATGTGAATTTATCGTCTTAACCCAGATGGAGAATGTCGATAGAAGTTTGGGCGATTCGTGGATTGGATAGATAGACGTTATTGTTGGAATACTCAATACCATTGTAGGGATGGACGCTTCTTTGTTTGTGTTTAAGTGCAAAGTCACATAATGGCCCATCTGCACTGTTTCTACCGTGGTTATCGAACCTCAATTTCTGGCTTTATAACCCCTCAAGCTTACCACTGAGCCCCCGTGTGAGGAGAAGGATGAACGCATGTTACACGTTCCGCCTTATAGATCGTTCCAACTTTCCATTTTGACTTTATTTTGATTATTTGTTTGTTGAAGTTCGCACAAAGCTACTTATCTGCGCTAACTGTCCATAATTTTGAAGTGACAGACTAGAGGAAAGGCAACTAATCAACACCACATATCATCAACTCTTGAGATACCCTTTATAGACCGAATAGTGCGATTTGACCGAAACATTTATAACGCAACAACGCCCCCAAAGTGCGGAGCGCGAGTTTTTTCTTTTCTGACAGTAATGGGGCGCGAACCTCAAATCCACAGTTCGGCCGCACTCAACCTTTCTGACACTACATCCACGCTCTGTAGAGATGTAGCTCGTTAATATATGTACTTTGAAAGTCATTTACCAAATTCTTCCTGGCTTTCGTAAAGTACTTGCCATTACGATTCTAACACATTAAACCTAAATGCCCCCATTGGTTCATTGATAAGTCTTTAGGCTTATAAATTTAAAATTTCGGTTTCGATACCCACGGTGGGCAGAGTACAGATAGCCCATTGTGTAGTTTTGTGTTTATCAACAAAACAAACAAATAAATCTGAATTGTAAATCTAAAAGATCAAGCTCGTATCAATTTGGTAATATTTCTTACAACTCTAACTAAAAAAACAAACAGAATTGTATCTGAACTTTCTCATAATTACTATCCAATTTGATTGTTTCTAGTCCTCTGTTTTCACATAACACTGACACGTATATATGTTACGCGGTTACGCCTCTTCAACAAATACTGACCCACATTTTCACTTTCATTAAAAGAGCGCTAAACTTTCTCACGAGATCTACCGGCTGTCTAGTCATCTCATGGGTCATTTTTGCCATGACGTATTCACACAGAAGAATACATATACTATACTATCGACGAAACAATGCCATTAGAAAAAGGTCAAGAAAATTACTACAATTAAAGATCTCGCTAATAATAGTTACTCAAGCTTTACCAACGGTTAGTATCAGACAATATACGATAAATTATTTTATAGTTCAACAAAGAACAGAATCAGACAACAGTGTTTGTTCTTTAACATAAATACAACAGGTTTTTAATTCAATACGCGGATAGATGGGCGTAGGTTTAAAATATTTACCTGTTCTAAAATTCCACGTGTCAGGGTTTTTTCTTGGGTTATACCGAAAAAAGACGTTTGAATACATTTCTGTAAATCAACAACGCATAGGTCACTCACAATCTATGACGTAAACTCGTCCATTATCGAGTTTTTTGTTTTTTTTTAGAAGATCGTTATGGCTGTCAACAGAATTATCTAACAGTATGTTGTTAAATTAATGATAGTAGTAAAGTGTACAGTGGCGTAGTACCCTAGAAAACATAACTTTATAACATACCCATTCTCCTCACGTTCTCTAGATGATGTACAGTATTATACGTGTTTTGTGCGCAAGTTGTGCGTAAAACACTCATGTATATTGTGTTAATTTCCTTTAACACCGTAGTGTTGTTTTGGCACATGTACTTTAGAATATATCAGTTTCAGTTCTAGCTTTACCTAGCTCGAGGGGGAGGGCGGTAATGAGACATATAATGGGGCCAAATCTAAAATTAGAGTAATGGGCGGCATTACTTTAGGAAGACAATATTTTCAGGAGGACCAGTGTATGCCCTCTCCCGCTACCCCCAGCACTGGAATGTGTATTTAAACCTTCAGGATAGATCGTTACACAATACTGGAACATTAAGAATTAAAGTAACAAGTTGTTTAATACTGTAACAAGCATGAATTATCTGAAATAACTTCGTCATATTATCACCTCTAAATAGTGAACGATAGATGGCACTGCTGTGCATTATCTTGTGGTTCGACAATCCTCATATCTAAAAATTGTATTGCAAGCTCTATGAGTATATGTCTATTTATAAATGCGCAAAACATTTACAACCAAGCCCCAAAACACACAAAAACAAAACCAGACAAATCTCTGTTCATTAACGTGTTTCAATAAGATTTTTTTATTCAAAATCAGACAACATCGTAATGTCCTTTTATTTTTACCCCCCCCCCAAAAAAAAAGAAATGTTTCCCATCTCTTCTTTTCAGAACAAAAAAAAAGTGGCATGATCTTCCAAGTGAATTGCGAGTTGTGTAAAATAAATCTTCTTCAGAGGTAATGGTACAACGACAGTAATTTCCTAATATGCATTATCTCATCCTTTTTAAATACAATAAAATGTCAGTATAAAGATGATATATTACACGTGTGTGTGTGTGTGTGTGTGTCAGCATCCATCACTGAAAGCTTACTGCTTTCATTACCGTAAATTTTTATATGGTAACTGGAAACTGTCCGACAGTGTACGTAAGCTATTTTTTTAGGATTGTTGCCCGAGAAGGGGGGGGATAAAAAAGCCCCTAACATAGGGCACATTTCCGTATTTCTATAAAACTTTTGACTTTCATCGCCCAGAGTTGACTGCCTCGATTACCGTGATTTTTTTATATGGTAATTGGAAACTGTCTGGCAGTGGACGTAAGTTATTTTGTTTTAGGATTTTTACTCGAGAAGGGGGATATAAAAAAAAAACTTGAAATAGGGCACTTTCCCACTTTTTTTACAGACTTATGGTTTTGAATTTGAAGCCATAAGTACTTATTCAGTTAAGTGAGTGAATTATTACCTTCCAAAACGAGAGTCTGTAATTAGCAACTAATGAGGTTATTAGGAATTTAGTAACGAAAGAGAGAAGGAACGGAAATATCATCTAATGTTGACTTTTATACAGTTTTTGCTTCCTCCACGGGTATAATCAGCTAGAATTGATAAAACTCTAAAAAGTGTTATTGGTGTAAGATATTTATTAAAATTTGTTATTAAATTTAAGCTTCTAATTTATTAAGCATATAATGATAGTTTTAGCTATATTTGAACAATCGAAGTTTTGTGTTTTATAAGTTTTAAATATTTAAGTTTAAGTGTTAAATTGTGTTTTTCTTATAGCAAAGCCACATCGGGCTATCGGCTGTGTCCACTGAGAGGAATCGAATTTCTGATTTTAGCAATGTAAATCTGAAGACTTACCGCTGTCCCAGCGGGGGACAAGTGTTAAATACTTTCAATCATTGAAGCTTATATGTTGGGTACATTTTATATACTGATACTTAGATGTTGCTAGGTGTATTTTATCTACTGAAGTTTAGGTGTTCCTAGATATATATTTTATCTATTGAAGTTCAGGTGTTCCTAGATGTATATTTTACTTGTTTAAGTTTAGGTGTTCCTAGATATATATATCATCTAGGGAAGTTTAGGTGTTGCAAATTTTTTAATGAGTTTAGGTGTTGGACCCAAAAGAATTATTGTAATTCAGATACGTCACACGCTATGTTTTTGTAGTTTAGATACTTCGTATGCTATGTTTATTGTACTTTGTATACTTAACACGCTATGTTTATTGTACTTTAGATACCTCGTATTTATTGCGCTTTATGTGCTTAGCACGATATGTTTATTGTACTTTAGATACCTCGTAAACTACAATAAACATAGCGTACTAAGTATACAAAGTACAATAAACATAGCGTACTAAGTATACAAAGTACAATAAACATAGCGTACTAAGTATACAAAGTACAATAAACATAGCGTACTAAGTATACAAAGTACAATAAACATAGCGTACTAAGTATACAAAGTACAATAAACATAGCGTACTAAGAATACAAAGTACAATAAACATAGAGTGCTAAGTATACGAAGTACAATAAACATAGCGTGCTAAGTATACAAAGTACAATAAACATATCATGCTAAGCACATAAAGCGCAATAAATAAATAATAATTACTTTAAACAAAATGTAATCTAGGTGACAGTAATAAAAGTTACAGTAGTCCATGCTTTCTTCTGGACAAAAAGCCAACATCGCTTAGAGTATTAAATAGCCAACTGATTTAGAATACGTTAAAAACAAACAAACAAACAAAAACAGTGACACGTTAGACTACTTTAGTTTACTCACAAACAAATTTTATATTTTATTTCACATTTATAAGAACAATCTGATTATTTAATCTCTACTTATTAAAAAAAGCAAAATTTTAGATAAAAGATATACTTGACAAAATTTACCTTTGACACATAAAAACTGTTACAGGTAACCAAGAAGTGTGGATGTTTTATTTTTAAACAAGTATTTTGTAAAACGTTTAATCATTTAGAAGAGCTGTTTCCGTGTACTTTTTTCCAAAACATAACAATAAACTTGTTATTAAAACAACAACACTTAAAGACAATTATATATCTGTCATAAGATATTAGCATTAAAACCATTACATATTTAAATATGGCATTTTTAATCTAGTCCCTTAGGGATTTTCAAAAGTTAGAAGAGTGTATAGTAATAGTATTCCAATCACACTATATTCACCATATCTTTTGCCGACTACGCTTTTCGCTCAATTCAGACCTATTCAGGCCAGCTGGGATACAACAAACACAGCAGTGGTCGGAACGGAACACTATTTATATAAATCATTTGATACAATGATAATTGTTATGGCATACACACCATAACAATGCCTAAAGACGTTACGAAATTCTGTTCAACTAGTGACGCCTAGGAACATCTAAAGGCATTATTTAAAG
Organism: Limulus polyphemus; assembly: GCF_000517525.1. Classification (NCBI taxonomy): domain Eukaryota; kingdom Metazoa; phylum Arthropoda; class Merostomata; order Xiphosura; family Limulidae; genus Limulus; species Limulus polyphemus. The sequence continues at coordinate 673,562 of NW_013665880.1, forward strand.
AGCAGTGGAACAAAGTAAATTTGACGTTGAGAGAGTAATACAACAATAACGAATCAGTTTCGATGCGAAACTCTACAAACATAGGACTTAGTCATTTATCCAGTTAACTGCAAAACATTATCAATAGGAAAAACAAATTTTAATAGATGTTTAATACATTTATGTAACCAAAATGCTTACTTTTCGTCTCATACTAAAAAAAATCTGTGTTCAGGTAAAATAAAATTGTACATGATAAAATCATTTACTGCGTATTGATTTTTATAATAATATTGTATTATATTGCAGAGATTGCCAGCTTTTGAAAGCGTGGAAATTTGTCAAACTGCACACCAGGGTTGAAAGTAACAATTTAATGTCGTTTTTTACTAATTTAAACTTATCTCGGCTTTGGAGATAATTCATAGGTATAATATTAATCTTTCAATTAAATATACTCTTTGTAAGCTAACCATTAAAGAGATGGAACTCGATATAAATTTGCAAAAATACTTATCGAATGCAAGAGATATCATATCTATCTGGGCAGATGTGTCATAATATTTCATTCAGACGCAGGTGATCTCATTCCTTGACAACATACAGATAAATTAATATCTTGCTCTGATATTTTATATTCTATATCAGACTCGGTCATTAATTATGTCATTCATGTCCAATCACAAATAATGTCATATTATGCTTGGAAACAGATAATGTGATATCATATAGGGAGATAGAAAAGTTCTTATCATTTTCGGACACAGATAATGTCATGTTATGCTCGGACACAGATAATGCCGTATTATGCTCGGACACAGACTATGTGATATTATGCTCAGACACAGACTATGTCATATGATGCTCGGTCTCAGACTATGTGATATTATGCTCAGACACAGACTATGTCATATGATGCTCGGTCTCAGACTATGTGATATTATGCTCAGACACAGACTATGTCATATGATGCTCGGACACAGATAACATCATATTATGCTCGGACACAGATAATGCCGTATTATGCTCGGACACAGATAATGTCATATTATTCTCGTTACAAATAATGTCATATTATTCTCGCTACAGATAATTTAATGTTATCCTCGAACACAGGTAATATGATATCATGCTCAGACACAGGGGATTTTATGTCTTGCTCAAAAGCAACTTTTCGATTTTAAAACTTCTAGTTTCTTTGATTTTGATCAAAATCGTCCACAAGGCAGCTGCTTTTGGCATTAATTGAGTATCTCTTTATTACGACATTTCTTCAAAATACGAGGAAGATACTTGATATATTGTGCTTACAATCAAGTAAGTGCTTAGTTGCTGTGAGATCCAATATAGAAAAGAATGGTATACAGATAAAAATAATTTAAAATTATTTACCCACATATTTTAGTAGGTGATAAAAAAGGAGGAACTAGTAAGAGGATATAGGTCACCCAAAATTTAATAAATTTAAATAGCATTAAAGAAAGTTTAAGTACAGATAATATGCATAAACTGTATTCAACTAAACAAGTGCAACTAAGCCTAACCTTGAGTTAATCCTGTTTCTTTCTAAGGTTAACTTATAGTTAATCCTGTTTCGTACTCGCTAGACTGCATCCAGCTTAATAAGTGTAACTAAGGTTAGCCCTAAGTTAGTCTTGTTTCATAATCTCTAGGCTACACTCGGCTAAATAAGTGTAACTAAAGTTAACCCTAAGTTAATCTTGTTTCGTACTCGCTAGACTTCATCCGGCTTTACTCGAGTAACTAATGTACTTAGCTTGTTAGTAAGTGTAACTAAGTTTAGCTCTCAGTGGATCAGCAATAAGTCTGAAGTAAGTCTAATGCTAAAAACCAAGTTTTGATACCCGTGGTGAGCACAGCACAGATATTCCATTGTGTAGCTCTGTGCTTAAATACAAACAAATCAACGAAGGTTAACCCTGAGTTAATTCTTTTTTTTATGTCCACTGCATTGTATTCGGCTTGATAAGAATAACCAATGCTAACCAATGAGTTAATCCTGAGCGGACAAATAATTTGGGATCAAATCGTTAAAAAACACAAAAAAAAGAGACATAACAAATAATTCACGAACTATGAACGTACTTTCTTTAAGTTCTAAGAAAACATATGAGTGAGTATATTAAAATACTTTATTAGTTGCTGTGTTAAAGAGTTTTTGTCTCTCCGAGGTCAACGAGAGGCGTGTGTCGACGAGTTACATTTCAAGTAGAAACTCTATTGTAACACATCCAAAGGATCCAAGCCTTCAAGGGCTTGGCTTCGAACAATTGTATATATGAATAACACCAATGTTGGCACTTCGTTGTTGAATAATGTCATGGCTTCAGCGGTAAGTCACGTTTATCTTACCTACAATAGAGAAGAATGAAAAAAAAGGGGGTTAATAAAGTGTTTGTATCGGAAGTAAAAAAAGTATAAAGACTTTCTGACTATATCTGCCCCATAAATAAGACTTGTTCCATCAGCTCAGGACACTGACTTAACATACAACTGTTAGTGCGTTTGACCTAATTAACAAAGCTATAATTACTGGAACTTTCAGAAAAGTAGCGTGATAAACACAAGGTCATTTTACAACACGAGGTACCACAGGAGTCGCTTTCTAAGTTAACCTCATAGCACACGTAACATAACGTATTCTGCAAACTAACATTCTTTAAAGTTCAAAATACCCAACTTTAAATAGAATAGACTTAATATTTCATAAGATTACTAAAGTTTAAACTAGAAAAAAATCTGAATAGTATCGTATTACTTACTGTTTTTGTTTTACTTGTTTTGAAGGCGATTGTATAAAGAACCACCGTATTTAAAATTATTCTTTTTTTAAAAAATGATTGTCCCAGAGAAACAAGTATTGATCAGAGGCATTTTCAGGATCATAAGATTTACTTAAGGAAGTTCACACTTGGTACAATTTGTTTGAAAACCATATTGTATTACACGCTTTTCCTATAAACTAGTACTGTTTTTGTGTTTTTATCCTTCGATAATACGAGGTTGGTGATTTGAATACAATGTGCGTCAATGAGCAGGATTTGCAAAGATCAATGAACACTGTTCACAAGAGACGGTGTTTGCAGTGGCGTCATTCATATATAAGATTGATATGCTGATTGATGGAAAGCAAATTAAATATCTTTTGAGCTGTTGTTGAAACACGCTGTACCGTGTCCAAACTTTTCCAAACAAACTTTGTTTTCTAGGCAAACATTTGTTAAGGTTGAATATGTTTGTATTCTTCATAACCACCCTGTTTGCTTATTGTTGTTGGTTTTTTTTTCATTTTTCCCCATGGGTCTGAAGTTGTGTTTCCCTTTTCTGCTAATCAAAGTGTCTTGGTGGAATCTAGAGCTTGCTTGCTGGAAAAATAGTTAGAACCTACTTTGAGGAACGTTTAAGAATTAGAGAACGAAACAAGCAGGTTAAGAAGTGAACAAATAGTACATAAAATATGTTAAAGTTTAGAAAGCTCTTGAGAGAAAAATAAAGAAGAAACTTCAGGGTTTACTAGGTGGACTATGGAAGGTATAAGACTATGAAAGCAGATAGGAACCCTTGGTTGTTGGCGATTGTTGGGAAGATAACAAAATATCATGTAGTGAAAGGCTTATTTGTGATGTAATGCACAAGGAATCAGATACTGACATTTTTATTCACTATAAAAACAAGGGTGTTATGAGGGCAATAGATAATTCAGAGCCAGAAACTCAAGATTTGTTTTTTGTTGTTAAGCGTAAAGCTACACAATGGACTATCTGTGCTGTGCCCACCACGAGTATTGAAACCACTGTGGTTCTGCGTCGGGATTTGGTCCATGTTTGGACCAGGGAGGGTGAGGTTCAGCGTAGACCTCTTCTTCCCTATCAAAAGTTGGTGTTATTCTATTTATACTGAAACTGCTTCTTAGGTAATATCTCCGTTACTATGTTGCTTTACTCACGGTATATTAAATATTATCTATTGTCTGCAATTTTTAGGATGTGAAAATTAACAAATATATTTACACTGAGCTTCGCTAAAGTATGATTGAACTTTCATTATCGTGTTCACAATACAGTTCCACTTAGCACTCGAACACACACACACACACCTAATTATATTTTTATTTATAAAACCCTTTTAAAATAGAGCTAAGTTTGTGTCTAGGAATCAGTTAGCTTAGCACTGTTTGGCCTGTAAGTATCTTATTAATGAAGTTTAGGGGGAGAGGTACCGCTGAGCCACTAAAGGGGGGGAGACGAGGCTAAAGAAGGTGCTGTATTTGTAGTGCATTACTGAAGTTAGTGATGTTAGTAATGGCATACCTGAGTATTGTTCTATATATCTATATATCTACTTCGGAATTTAAAGGATATAAAATTCGTCGAGTAGTTCTTCCATGGTTTAGATGTGGAAAAGAACTGTTTAGCATGACGAAAGAACTAAACGAAAGATTATCAAAATTACATCTGGATTAAAAAGGTTAACTGTTTGGATCCATGGTACAGGATAGTAGAGACAAAATGCATGCATGTGATGGGGTCCGAATAGGTAGGCTGGGAAATACTGTGTTCGGGGATGAATTAGCTAACTGTATTAAGGATTGTTTGAATTAAGTTTAGACAGCGGCGAGGGAGATATTTTGATCTTGTGGAACAAAGTCAAGGATTTTGGAGATGTGAAATGAATGGTTTGGTTGGGTGTATCGATATGGTCGTTCAAAAATAAGCTTGGTTTATGTTATACAAATGCTAGAAATAGGTGGCGGTTAACATGCTAGATGGTGATACTGAATTTTGGTTAAAATAAAGATTGTGAAGATGTAATTTGAAAATATTTATTTGTTTGTCTTAGAGGAAAGCCATATTGGGTTATCTGCTGTGTCTATCGCGGGGAATCGAATCCCCGACTTTAGCGTTGTAAGTCCGTAGACTTACCGCTGTGTCAATGAGTGAAAATTTGAAAAGGTTTTAAGGTTTTCGTATTTGTTGGAAATGAGAAGAAAGTTTACGACAGAAATAATAACACTGATATTAAAAGAAGTGTGGAGAGTGTTTGTTACTAAAAAGAAAACAAAAATACGGATTTTTTTAAGAGCGTGCACTTGATCAGATAATAGACAGTGATGGAAATATGTACAGATGGATTAATTACTTTGCAAATAAAAACAAAGAGTAAAGAAGAAATTAATGTTAAGGAATCAGTTGTAAAACTGGATAAGATATTTGAGGATTTCTCAGAGTAGAAGTTTTGATAAATAAATGCTAAAGGAAGAAGAAATAATGGAATCCATTACTAAATAATATGGTCAACATCAACAAATACTGAAGGCTTTTCTGGAAGGGACTCATGTAGAAAAAAAGATTCTCGGAAAGACGTTTAGCCTCCCAGAAATGTGTAAATTAAATAGAAAAAATTGACAATATATTGCACGATTTAAGCAACGCTATAAGAAAGAAAATATGCACTTTGGAGAAGCTGGGTCTGGTACGTAGGGCGTTCGACTCACTATCTGTGGGTCGCGGGTTCCAATCTCATCTCTGAACATGCTAATCATTTCAGCAGTGAGAGTATTATAATGTGACGATCTATCCAACTTTTATTTGGTAAAGAGTAACCCAAGAATTGATGGTGGGTGGTGTTGACTAGCTGCCTTCTCTCAACAACTAATCCACTTCAAAATTAGTGACATCTATCGCAGACAGTTCTCAAGTAGCTTTGTAAGGAATTCAACAAAACAAACAAATAAACAGAAAAAAAAAATATAAACGGAAACGTATTATAAATTGTCACAGAAGTTAGAGAGGAAAATTAAAAATCAAATTCACGGTAATAGATTCGAATTTTTGGAATTTATTTAAATAAAATACAGAATTTAAAATGGTTTTAGTATCTTTAGAGGAACATTGGAATACCTTACGTAGAATGGATGAGACTCGAAAAAAAAAAAGAAGTATGGTGTTTAGTATAAATATAGAAGGATAAATAAGATCCAGAGATGGGGGAAAAAATTGTTGTAAATGGAGGATAGAATCTCAAGAGGTATATCAGGGAAGGAGAAATGGATTCTTATTACACTTCAACAATGGAGAAGACGTGTCAAATACAATAAATATACTAAATGGAACACAAGAAATGTTTCTTTATGAAATAACTATGTTCAAGCCTACTCCAAGATACAAAGACAGAAAAATGAAAGATTTAAACAGAGAAACTTGAATGCTATAGAAGAAATGTAGAATGGCGGGAGAAATAGATTTTGCAAGACTCATTATTTGGAAAAATTGTGATAGAGTTTCTAAACAGAATCGGTGTTTTTTAAAAATTATTGATTTAACAGAAAATAATTTTTAAGAAAACGAAACGTGGGTATTAGTGTTTGTTTGTTTTTGAATTTCGCGCAAAGCTACACAAGAGCTATCTGCACTAGCCGTCCCTAATTTAGCAGTGTAAGACTAGAGGGAAAGCACCTAGTCATCACCACCCACCGCTAACTCTTGGGCTACTAGATTGACCGTCACATTATAACGAACCCGCGACTCTCAGATTGCGAGTCAAGCGCCCTAACTACCTGGCCATGCCGGGCCTTGATTATTAGTGAAAGGATTAACGTTTATACCCACATATAAACCTAATAAAAGATAATTGGCAGAAGATGTGTTTGAATTCACTAGGAAATTAAAACTTAAAGAATATTTTTGTTGTTTTTCAAATAAAGATTAACCCATAGTAAAAGGACAATCGGATTTTGACAGATAAAGAGATAAACCATGAACTAAAGCTAATATTACAAAAGAGCTCTGCGGGTTTCTATACTCTCAATGGTCACAGCAGAGATAGCCCATTGTGCAGCTTTATGCTTAACAATAGCAAACAAAGAACTCAATTGACATTAATAATTTATCAACCTTTCATATCTGTGATAATTCTATAAGTTTCAAATAAAATGCATACAAACAGATAGCAGGAATTCCAATAAGCTTTAATTAATCTTAATGTATGTGTATCTTTACGAAATTGACGTTGTTAAAAAAAACTATAAAATATATTCGGATTTGTTTTCGCTTAGGGAAGACCGGGGCTAGTTGTTACAGGGGCAAGTTGATACAGTGCCTCTAGCTCTTCTTGAGATTAATAGACGACGATAGTTCATGGACCATCGAACACGTGTTGCGCAAGCTTTGTTTTAATGGCGGCATGAATAAGATCAGTCACGAAATAAAAAAGGTATGTACATTTTCTATTTTTGCATACCTAAACTAAAAAAAAATGTCTAGGAAATATCTATTTAATCTTTATATATTGTGTTTTGATACTGTTCTTATTAGTTGTAGACTTCGATAGTTAATACCTCTTAATATACGATAACATTGAGTTATGTTGTTTGACGATGAATTAGTATGGAGACATTGTTATACCCCATGTCGATATGGGGCATGTTGTTACATTTCAAAGATCACTTCCTAAACGGGGGACCAGCTGGATGTATCGGTGCAGCATATCCTTCAGGTTGGATGACCGAATATAATTTTCTAAAATTCATGGAACATTTTGTGAAGACAGTCAAATGTTCTAAGGATCATCCTATTGTTAATAGCCGAATATCGTTTTTTCCTGGTTATTTTGGTCTTTCGTGGGGATGCCTTCCTGAAAGGTCTTATCATCTCTGGAGTCCTCAGCGGGTCTGATGTGTTCCTGTTGGTAGGAGGACTATTCATTAGTACGTCTTCACTAGTTTCTGTTGATACTTCATTTGGCAAGGGGCGATCTGTTACGTCGCTGGGTAGAAAATCATCATCTGAAAAAATGTGACGGTCAAAAGGATATATGCCGGAAACTTGAAAACCTTTCTTGATATTTTCTGGAGTAAGCGCTCGTGTAAGGCTTTGATTTACTAAGGTTTGTATGTCATAAATGCACATTGTTTTTCCAGGATTGTTCTTTAGCCAACCGTCAGCTGCTGCGTTATAATACTTCTTGAAAGGCCCGTGTATACTTCTATCCAGGGGCTGTAATCTGTGCGAACAGTGAGGCGGGAACGAGAGAAGATTTATACCATTTTCCACACAAAAATTGATACAGTCTAAGCTGATATATGACTCATGGTTATCAAGGAGAAATTTTGACCTCTACACCCGAAAAAACAACAACTCCAGCTTGAAAAAGATGACAGAGATAAAAAGAAAACGAAAGAGAGTGGTCACGGAAAAGGCGCTAGCGCTGGTAATAAAGGCAAGAAAAAAGCGAAAAATCGGATGGAAGAAACTGAGTGTCTTCTATGTGGAGATCTGTTTAGTAATTCTGTATCCAGAGAAGAATGGATGCAGTGTACAGTCTGTTATAAGTGGGCTCATTATGAATGCACAGCAGGTGAAACTCGTGGTCCATATATTTGTGAAAACTGTGATTGTAACACAAACTAGAACTAGAACCATTTTTGTTTTAAGTTTTTCGATCATGGAACAATGATTCTTATATGTTTAGATAACGTTTCAAGATTTATTTTATCGTGTAATCAATAATAAATTCATTACTATATAATTATGTTTGAATTGTCGTTTTAAAATTTTTTTTTATGATGTAATCATTAATAAATTTATTAAGCCTACAATTATTATATCACATTAAAATTTAGAAAATCTGGAATAATTACTGAAATTAGGCTTATACTCTAACATGCTAAATGTTATGAGAAAACTACAGTAGGCCTATTATAACATTTAGCATGATAGAGTAGGCTAATTTTGGTAAATATTCCAGATTTACTTTATTGTATAACAACATGCCCCACATATTATATCAACTTACCCCGCATCCGGGGCATATTGTTACACTTGACTTGACTTCAAAATATTTACAAAATCTTTTTTGTAACCAATTTTGTTCAATATAGAATACATAATTTTGATAAAGTACATATTTACCTTTCACTTTCATTCAGTTTCAATGTATGATTCGGGTTATTTCGCTAGATATTGGACTTTTTCTAAAAATCGTAACAACTAGCCCCGGTCTCCCCTATATTATGCAATAAATGATGACATCCTTCAATTCAAACTACTGCCATCTAGTGATTTACGATGAAATCATGTTTACCGCTCTCTTGTTAATTAAGGAGGTAATATAGTATTACTTCCTCTGCGCACACAACTGCTATGCAGTGTAAACATTAACAAAAAAAACCACAGTCCTGAAACGAGAAGTTTTTCTAAAGTTATTGGAAAGCCTGTGCGTTAGCAAACCCGACGAAATATAAATAATATGTGCAGCAAATTGTTTCAAAATGTTTTGAATTCAAATCGAATTATACTTAATCGCTATAAAGGTTTTCTGCAGATCTCAAATACTTTTAGTAGAATTTATGTTATGTAACACTGTTCACGACACCACTACCCCTGTAACACAGATTTGGCACTCTCCAACTCCCACAGTGTTATATAATTTTTAATGACTCCCAGAGTGTTTTGTATGTCAGTTTTGTTAATATGATGTAATATGCTCGTTCAATGAGAATTATGTTAAATGCTATCCATTTACAAAATTGTGTAAAAAACTTAAATTCAATTAACGAATACCATGCGATTCAATCACATTAGTTGATTTTTAAAAGTGTGTTATATTGAATGGTGCCATGTGTCCTGATATTGTTACGTCTCTGGTCGTTTGTTAATTTCCCGTAAAAATTCTTTCCGAAGAACTTCAGCGATACAAGTCATTTCTTAAATAAAACTAATTTATTCTTTCTCAACACAACTTTGAACATGGAATTTCCACAGTCACTTTAACTTCAACACACGCTATAATTCACGCACTTTACTTACGGTCACTACCGCTCACTCGACTCGATTATCTGTCTCTATCTCTCCCTAACTGCCCTTATCTATGCTGGCCCTTCTCCTCCGCTTTATTTGCCGGGCTTATATATATACAAAAATAGAGGGTGCGTAGAAAAGACTATATTTGCCAGGAACAGACATAATCCTTCTAGAATCTCATGACGTGTTACCAGCGTCATGTAACTTCCGCTGTCATAACAATATAAACGACTGTTTGGTTCAGATATTAGTGATTAATATATTTTTGTGAGTGAATATTTTATTATTGTTTAGTTTTGTTGTAATAAGAGTTAAAAGCAGACGACTGTAGGAAGTTTTGTTAATAATTCATTGATGTGGAGAATATCGAACGTTGGGTGCAATACATCGACATCGAGTATATAGAAGTCGGGCAGACGATTAAGTGATAAAGATGTACATAGTGTGAGACGAGCGGTAACAGCAGACATGTAGTAGAGAAAGAGAATAAAGTTGGCGTGAAGATAAGTACCGTAGAAGCCTAACGTTAATATGTTAGAGTGAAACTAACAGTAGAAAAGAAGATAAGAAATATAATTTTATTTCGTCAAAGTGTGGTTCTAAAGTAACTGAATCAGCCTGAGTGCACTTTGACAAAAGAAACAGAGGATTATCAGAAGAAAGAAGACCAAATGATTACGGTAACTCGCGCCATAATTGTAAGTGAATCACAGAGAATACTAGTGCGATAAAAATAGAGAAGATAGTTCAGCTTGTCAACTGAAATTCTAAAGTAATTGAATAGGCCTAAGTGGATATTTGACAAGAAGGACAGAACTACATATATAGTATTTATGATATACCCATAATATCTATAGTGTTGAAGAATTTATTGTACATATGTTAACTTGTTCTGAATATATATATATATATATATATATTTTAAAAACAAGTGTTGTGCGTCACACCAAACATGCTCGTCCTTTCAAAGAGAGAAGGCTGTCAAGTGGGTTGCATCCTTGACGTAAGAAACAGCTTTAGAAACGATGGCAGAGCAAGATCTGCCATCGGCTCAACGGTCCGCAAGGACTATGAGAAATGAAAAAAAAAAGTGCGTGCTATTTATTCATCGTTGAACTTATCGCTAACAAGTCACAGACACCTACTGTAGAAGAATCCTAAGCCCAACAACAACACAGTATATATTTATACTATTAATAAATTTAGCTAAAATCCTTTTATTTTGACAATTGGCGAAGAACAGATTTTAAAATTCTGACACTATGTGTTTGCTACGCCTTAAATAATATGTAAATCTTCAAAATTTCTGTTTTCAGTTTGGATTTAGAAGGACACTCAAACAAGCAGCATAACATTTCTTTACTTTACCTGCACACGAGATTTTATCTTTAATTGATCATCAAACATGTGTTCTTGCGCAAAAGACAGATGTGACCTCTCTTGCGACGTTACACAATAGGGAACTCTCTTTTCTGTTAGCCAATCATATAATGGCTTGGGACTACCCGCCTCTGCATTCGAATGTGAGTGGATGAAAGTCACAGGTGCGTGGTGTGATCAGCATGACTTTCTTCATATTGTTACAATTTGTTAATAAAAAGTCAGGTTCTCCTTTATTAGATACATTTGGTAAATGTTTTAAAGATTTAGTCTCGGTAAAACTTTACTTAGATTTTTCATTCAGAGCTTTTATTAGAGAGTTTGTTAAACAGTTTCAAGTGTAATTTAGTCTTTTGTTTTACATTAACATTGAAAAGATAGTTTTCATTTATATTTTAATTTTCTTGTTTTCTTTTAGATTACAATGATGGCTCACACTGAACTGATGAGAAGGACCAACATAGGTTTCTTTCACATTTCTCTCTCTCTCTCACTAGTTCAACACACCCACTGCAAACAACTGTCCTTGTTGTATTTGTCTCAATTTGTTTATGTTAATAAAGATTGTTGTTTGGTACATTTTCTGTATTGTTCAATGACACAGTTGTAATTTGGAAAATATCGAACTCATACTTTGAAACATGATATTTGTTAGACCTCCTTTTAAGTTGATCCTACATTACTCAGCGGAAAATCCGTATATCTGAAGATACCACAATGGACAATGCAAATTACAGTTATAAGTATGGATGGAAATAACCTTAACGGTGTTATGGAAGAAAGGAATATTGGTGTAATAGTTGATCAGTCTCTAAAGGTATCGAAGCAGTGTGCTGTTGCTAGTGGTGAGGCAAATAGGATTTTAGGTTGTATCTACAGAAATATTGAATACAAGTCTAAAGAGGTTATAATTTCATTGTATAGGTCACTGGTTAGGCCACATTGGAATATTGTGTTCAGTCTCGGGCTATTTACCTTAGGAAGACATTAAATTGTGGGAAGGGTTAATAGAATAGTGCCTGAGATGGAGAGGTTGTCATACGAGGAGAGGTTAAAATCTCTCAAATTATTTTCTCTTGAAAAAAAAGAAGAGTTATGGAGGA
>NW_013665880.1:686816-696798 GCF_000517525.1 Limulus polyphemus
TTTCAATGTATGATTCGGGGTATTTCGCTAGATATTGGACTTTTTCTAAAAATCGTAACAACTAGCCCCGGTCTCCCCTACTGTACAGGTACATTGAGGATTTATACAGTAGAAACAATCCAGAAATAATCAATAATTTATATTATATATCCTTCAGAATTAGAAATAATAATTCATAATAATATATTACAGAATAACTTAATTTTGTTTTAACCAATTGCAAACCTATTAGTTCGCTTTTTTTTAAGCAGAAAGCTAGACAAAGTGCTATCGGTGCTATGCCCACCACGTATATCGAAACGCGGTTTTTAGCGTTATAAGCCTACAGACTTACCCCTAAGCCACTGGGAAACATTAGTGTGCAGATTACAATTTAAAGATTTTCTAAAGAAAATTAAAAAAAGATTGAAATTGTTTTCCATAAATTCAAACATAATAATTTATATAAGGATTTAATTAAAATTCTAAATTGCAATTTTGTAATTTAGCTGATTTAGCTTAACTAATGTGAAAAAACAGCAAAATACCGGTCCATTTTAGTTATACAAGTTATGAAATTTAGAACAGACCCTGCTTATAAAGAAAACAAATGTCGGATTTCATGAAGCTCTTGCAAAAGTGATTTTTTCCAAGATGGCGTCCAAAATGGCTTATAAAAAATACACTTTAAACTTATTATTAATTTGATATTAGATAACAGTAGTAAAGTTAAGATTTTCATTTTTGTGTTTAAAATAATAATCATTGAGGTAAATTATTTTTCCGTAAAAAAAGTATCGTATATTGTATAAAAATATAGGTCAAAAGGTCATCAAGAGCAAAAATTTAAGGCTTGCAGAAGAATTGTAACATTTGTATATTTTGTGGATTTCAATAACTTTATACATTGCAGAATTTCTTCCCTTTGTTAGTTAGTCCTCATTTACAATTGCTTCTAGGCTAAGCAATGGAATTCATGATCTGAGCATTGATGCTGAAGGTAAGACTCCCGTTGGCCTAAAACTATTTAGATATAGAATTTAATTGTTTTAAAACAATTAATAGATGATAGTCCAATGTTAATTTTCAGGAATATTTATGTTATTGGGATGGTACCGTTTTATATTTCCTCTAATTAGGTTATAATATATATATATATATATATACATCCTTACTTTTATATAGACTTTTTACTTTAAATATGTAGACATGTTGTAGCATAGCTTATAACTTTGGTTTATGGTGGTGTTGGATTTTATTTTACAGGTTAATTTAAGAGGCATTAGCGTAGGAGATCATTATGAAACCACAAATATAATGAAAGAGGTCAAAGCCTATTGAAACAGATTTTTCAAAATATGTAAATTGTCAGGTCAACAGAGAAGAAAACACGAAAAACATAACCGAAAGAGGCATGGAAACATTTACTCTTTCTCATGAAAATTGCAAACCAGTGTTTCTTAGTAAGTGATCAAAGTGCCATCGTTCACGCAGAAACAACTGCACCCGTAAGAAAAATATCGAACAATTAGAGCTTAAAAAGAGTTAAAACTGTAGAAGTTCACAATTCTGACTCACCGGTACTGTTAAGATAGATTTCAAAACATGCTGTTTCATTGGTGAAAAAAAAACACATTTTCAGAGGAAAATGGAAGCTTGTTCTAGTCGCAACAGATGAATGACAAAAAGCAATTCATGACAAAGCAAAAGCAATTAATGATGTCCAATGCGGATATAAATAAACTAACTTGGCTATTCTCATTTGGACATGATGGAAGCAGACTTTAGGTATCACAGGACATGTATGAGTACTTATCTAAACAGAATAACTTTCAAATGAAATATTCCTGTCAACAACTCATGATTGTTTAGACGAATATGATGCTGCCTTTCAAGAACTAGTTTCTGAAACTGCCTTTGATGAAAAATCAATCAATTCTCTATCTTGTATAACCTAGAAATAGATACAGATAAATTCTAGCTCAAAAAGGAATCCCAAACATTTATACATACGAATCAAATAGAGTTGAAGAACGCCTGAAAATACATTTTGGTTCATCTGTTTAAATAATTTCTCAAATCGGTCAACGAAGTATAGTGTGTTTATCAACATATCTCGGTGATATGTTCGCTTTAGATTGTAACGTTAAGAAAGTATTAGAAGATTAGCCAGCGATAGTGATGACAGTTGTGATAATATAAAAATCACCCATAGTGTAATAAGTGACACATACATATCTGTAAAGCACTCAAAGAAAAGGAAACGTACTTAAAACAAAAAATATAAGAAAATGAATTTGAGTAAGTGCCTTATCAGGCAACATCGAATCCAGTTCTTAATGCATTGTATAATCTGATTGCATTAATGGTAACCAACAATACTGAGTCTGAAGTATCAAGGTCTGTCAATGAAAAAGATATCACGTCTAGAATTACAAATTCACCAATAAAAAGAAGTTTACGTTTTACAGCAGACTAAAAGTAAGGATATTGTCACAATCTTGGATCGGTTTAGTCATTCTATTAATTATTATGACATACATGTTTAGGTTTCATTGAAAAGTGTGGGAGATTAAGTCTTGTTTCAGATTGTAGCAGTGATATGGATGAAGACGTTTGTGCTTCTGTTTTATTGATAATGTTATTCCTTGTATAACAGGGTATTATCACTATCATTATGACTGACCCGGCATGGCCAGGTGGTTAGGGCGCTCGACTCGCAATATGCACACTTTCCGCCTTGGGGGCGTTATAACGTGACGGTCAATCCAATTATTCGTTGGTAAAAGAGTAGTTCAAGAGTTGGCGGTGGGTGGTGATGACTAGCTGCCCTCCCTCTAGTCTTTCACTGCTAAATTGTGGATGGCTAGCGCAGATAGCCCTCGTGTAGCTTTGCGCGAAATTAAAAAAACAACCACAAACAAATATCATTATGATTTGCACTTGGCATTATTTTATAAGGGCCACTATCATATAAATTATGCCTCCCAGTGGCACAGCGGTATGTTTGCGGACTTACAACCCTAGAATCCGGGTTTCGATATCCGTGATGGGCAGACCACAGATATCCCATTGTGTAGCTTTATGCTTAATTACAAGCAAACAAACAAACATACAGAATTTACACAACGGCCAACTGGTGCCATCTATCGATTTGAACAAATAAGTGTCAAATACAGTAGTCATTTTCATTTTACAGTAGTGCATATTCATTTCATTGTAACATATATTGTCTATCATAACAGCCGCATTGCCCTTATCTGCTGTTTTACAAATCAAGTCTTTGGATTTTAACCTTTTTTAAACTTCTCTGATTCCAGCTATTTGAACAATTTCCCCTAAGTTCCCGAAAAGATAAATGTTCAGTTTGTTCCTATGGAATATCTAATTTATGAATCTCACCCTTTTGTGAAATGAACAAGGGTGTACTTTTAAGAATATTATCATTTATTCTGAGAAGAATTAGTAAGCCTTAATCTGCAAGTGAAGTTCTTTCCGTGTCATTCAATCTTCAGTTTTAGTACATGGACAGTATGATAAACCCTTTTCAAATACAGTAGTTTAATCTTGACTTAGTATAGTATTTTTTAAGTTTAAAATTTTTAGGTTTATTTCCGTGTCATTCAATCTTCAGTTTTAGTACATGGACAGTATGATAAACCCTTTTCAAATACAGTAATTTAATCTTGACTTTTTTTTAAGTTTAAAATTTTTAGGTTTATTTCCATTCTCTTTCCTTTGTAGCCTAGACGTTTTTCCGTTTTTTTTGTTTTTGTTTTTTATTGTTTGATTCAGTTCAGCCTCTTCTTATTTGACCTTCTTCTTTCTCATTCTGTTAATCTTTAGATAAATTTCTTTCAAAATGTTCACTAATAGTGTTGTTGTGTTTCCTTGATCTGAATGTTGCATGTTGTATATATTTTTTTCCTTTTCGTATGATGCAGATTTCTTTCTGTTGTGTTATTACGTTTAAAAATACATTTTTGATCATAGATGTTAGGCCTATTTATAAAACTGAAATCCTATATAATCATTTAGTTTGACGATAAGCATTTATAATGTTGCAATTATTGAAAATATTTTTAGGTATATATAATTCTTTATTAATTTTCTTGTTTTACTCATATTATATATTAACAGTGAATCATACATAGTAAGTAACAAGTACTAATAACTTACACTTATCTTGATGTTCACCTTTCTTTTGGATTTTGAGCCATATCTAAAAATTACATATACCTAATCACATTGTGCGCAGTTTTCTTGTTTAGTGAGATACGACCAAAGTACAAAGCAAACTCGAGGTTGATTTCTAGTGCTGCATAAGATAGCTATCTGTTTATTACATACAGTAAGGGCTTTATATTCACGCTGTTACCAGTCAGAAAAACTTAAAAAGTTTAATCTCTAAAAACATATAAAGAAATGTTCTGATAGTGGCCATTGATGGTGTTTGCTGAATTGTTGGCGATGTTTAGTAGGCTTAAAATAAAGAAACCTGTCGTAAGTTAGTTATTTCTAGAAGACATACGTTGAAATTCACTCCTCCTCCTCCATGATGTCAATGTAAACTCTTTTATTCGTGAAGTTTCTTAGTTAAATTGAACAACAGCCTTTAGAGCAACGTTTCTCAACCTTTTAGATACCAGAGACAGTTTCACTGCCTCCCTACACTGTCGAGGACCACTAAAGTCCAATAAAACATCATATGAATATTCACTCCATTTTTACTTGTTTGTGTTCATGAGATTCTACGAGCCAGCAAGGTGGTTGAGACTTGCTGCATATATAGAGGACTGTTTTACTTTGTAGGCTTAAGTTGAAATGTGCTATTGTTCTGTGGTCTAGCCAAATGTTCTGGTCAGTTTAGTAACACGAAATTTTAGTATCTTTGCGTTATATTTAGGTTAGAAGTTGCACAAAAATGTAACATTTTATGATAACATAAATCTTTATGGATGCTAACAATTTATGAAGAATTAAACTGCCAAAATCAGTGGTGTTAGACATAAATCATTTTCGGTGACATTAATAATTTATGTTATTAATATCGCCTCCGTGAAATGAGATTTTATTGCATTTCGAGTATGAGTTATTTATTGCTTTTGTGAACACTTGAGTGTAGCTATTAAATCTGTATAATTAGTTACAACTTGTTTGTTTAAAAAGCTGTCCATGTTGCCTGAGTTGTAATCACGTGCTATCTGCAAAAAATATATATATGCTCCATCATTCGCTAAGTATTCGCGTTAATATGTGATTACATCTATTGAATCGTATTTCCTAATATGTAATCAAACTAGGTGCATTGCGATCTCTTAACTGAAATGTTTTTATTCAACTGTTTGATCGTGATCTATAAGTAGTGAAAACGCATTCAAAGACAAGAAATACAAATATATATACACATATGTCATTCTAATGATACAAGAATGGTAGTTTTTACTTCCCCTCAAGGAAGGGTTGGGCTCAAGAATAACACGAGATAAATGGAACAGAATTAGAAAACTTCCTATATATATATATTTATAACCTAATGTAACGATAAGGTTGCGTTTGACAACAGGTGAAATGTTTGCATTAAATAAAATAAGAGCGAAGAAAAAGTCACTTTTTATTAGTTTTATACAAATGTTATATATGTATTCAGCCCTTGGTTAGGAAATAATTTGATCAAAAATAATTACTTGTTTAATGCTCTAGCTTAAAAGTAAGTCACTTAAAAATCAGGTTTCCTTACTGTGAAAACTGAAACAGTACTACCAACCCAAGAAAGCCACACCTAAATAGATCGCTTTTAAAATAAAACATAAATGTGCCTCGAACCACTTTCTTTCTATCGTATCTAACAAGTAAAACTAAATGTTTAACACATATAAGGAAAACCAATGTTTATCATTTATTTAAGATGTAAGAATTTGTGTTTTGTTTTACTTTTTTTTTTAATTTATAGGTGCATCATAACCTGGCTTAGCGAAACTTTCTCCAAACGTTTTAACTTCTTACTAATATTTATAAGTACGGTCAACGTTTTACAACTTCTTATGAACGTTTTTAATTACTGAATGCTCTTGGGGAAATAAAAACGTTTCAACTTCCTATAAATGCTGCTACGTGCAGCTCAAATGTTTGAACTTTTATTAATTCTGCTGATGCAATTCAAACATTTCGATTTCTTATGAATGTTGCTAGGTGCAGTTAAAACGTTTCAACTTTGTATGAATGTTTCTAGGTGCAGTTAAAACGTTTCAACTTTGTATGAATGTTTCTAGGTGCAGTTAAAACGTTTCAACTTCGTATGAATGTTGCTAGGTGCAGTTAAAACGTTTCAACTTCGTATGAATGTTGCTAGGTGCAGTTAAAACGTTTCAACTTTGTATGAATGTTGCTAGGTAAAGTCAACACCTTTCAATATATTTTGAATGCTGCTAGATGCAGTTATTCTCTTTTTGCAAGACTATACTGCCCAACAAAGTTTCAATAGACTAAACATATGCAAGTAATTTAAATAATAAATATGCCTAATAATGAAATATACCTCTCTATTTTTGTACCTTGTTATGCGCACATTTCTTGTGTAGTGAGATACGCCTAAACTTCAAAGCAAACTTGAGGTTATTTGCATATGCACTAAATAAGATAGTTAGCTCTCTATTACATACAGAAAGGATTTTACATTCGCGCTGTTACAAGTCACAAAACAATTAAGTTGTAGTTTGAATCTCTAAAAATGTAAAAAAATATATTAAACAAAAATTCCATTACAGTAAAATCAGACTTCCAATTTCTTATTTATTTATTTTTTTAGAAAGTGTTTCTTTCTTTTTTTTTCAGCACAAAATCACACAATATCGCACTCTGTTTACCGTGGGAATCGAATCCCAGACCTTAGCATTGCAACTTCGTAAGCTTACTGTTGAACCACCGCTGGGAAGGGGCGCTTTTTAGAAATAATATGAGATATTATAGACATAAGAAATAACTTGGGTAACCGAAACCCCGAAACACCTATGTAAACAGACTCTTCACTCAATGTAGATTTAAATATGGGCGAACTGAGGCTAACTGTTAGTGCATGCTCACATACCTTCACCCAAAATATGTTAAGACCCATATTGTGGTTCGCTGAGGCGTCGCTAGGCGCTGACACACGCGTCTCGTGCCCCGAATCTCCAGTTGGTGTCTTGAAAAATCAGAATAGAAAAACCATGATCGATATCGTACTTAAACGCCAAAAATTCCCGCGCCTATGGGCCCGAATATTTCAAGTGCCTCTAATGGTTCGTCTTCATGGTATTTCACAATGCTGCAACAAATATTAAGAAATGACTCAGTATTATGTTTTACACTTTTATATAATGACTGCAGTCCATGTACGTTTTACGACAATATTATTAACCTTTCAGTTAGCTAAAGAACTTATAGCAATCACACCAAAAATTTGCACGTTTTTATTGTGGAAACATGTCACATTTTAAACGGGGTGTTTTTTATGTTATTTCAATATCTTATTTTTAGTCTTATCAATAATATAAGGATTTTTCGTTTTAAATAAACAGCATATCCAACAAAACAATATCAATTAAAATAAGAACATAGAGTACTACTTTATACTTAAAGTGTGTGACAAAAAAAATATGTTTTTGCATTTAGCTATTATTATGTTAAGTAATGGTTAAGCCTCACTATTAATATGCGAACTTAATACAGTTTTTACGTATTCTAGCATACACAGAATTGAACGTAATAATACAGGGAATTTTGTGTATTCCAATACGATAGTGGAAGTTAGTTGAATATAATGACATACATTTGCTTTAACAAATATGCTTACTTTTGCTCAAGATTATGAGTATCACCTTGCACCAAGCCAACAGAGATCACTGAGAGTCCTCGCACCAAGGACAGAAAGTCCAGCACCATATGTTAGGAGAATAACACACACACACGCACAAACTCTATATGTTTGGAAAATTCAAAGCAAATATGCCTGTCTGTGCAATTTGAAAAGAAGAATGTTAAAATAAGTTTCCAAACGCATAAAAAATGTAAAGAAAAATTATTATATGTACTAAATATTTACATGGGTACAATAATTATGCATTGGGTCTTTTACACCCTACCGTAGTACTTACCTCTAAATCACTGTAGTAGATAGGGGATTAACTGTGGTATAACCCACCCTTGTTCTTACGTTGGGAAAAATGACTCTAGTATATAAGGATTAACTGTGGTATATCCCAGCCTAATTCTTACGTTTGGGAAAAAAATCACTCTAATAGACAGGGATTAACTGTGGTGTATCCCACCCCTGTTCTTACGTTAGGAAAAATGACTCTCGTATATAAGGATTAACTGTGGTATATCCCAGCCTAGTACATACATTACGAACAATCACTCTAACAGATAGGGATAAGCTGTGGTATATCCCAGCCTAGTTCTTACGTTAGGAAATAATCACTCTGATAGGTAGGAATTAACTGTGATATATCCAAGCCTAGTTCTTACGTTAGGACAAAAATCCATCTTAATAGATAGAGATTAACTGTGGTATATGCTCTCCTAGTTCTTAAATTATAAAAAAAATCCCTAACAGATAGGGATTAGTTGTGGTATATCCTATCCTAGTTGTTACGTTAGAAAAACTCACTGTAGTAATATGGGTTTTCTATTCCATCCTAGTAATTACAATTATATTAGGTCTTGGAAATTAAAAAAGGATGGTGTGGATTAGGAAGTTACAGAAACACCTAAATTGTTAATTTTTAGGCTATTCTACGTACCTGCCAGCCTGACTCTTCTTGAAACCACATATACGTACATTCATATTGAGACACAGCAATTAAGGAAATTTGAATTTGTCGGATAAATTGGTTTTTAACATACCACTAATATCACTAATCTTATACGAGTGAAAACTGAGTACAGAGGTATTCGGAGGGGCTACATAAACAGCTGTTTATTTAACGTGTAAATTGAAGTCATAAATTTACTGATCCAGAACCATGAAAATACAGCGTTGGTAAATTATAAGAAATATTTGGAAAAAATCGAATACGAAGCTCGTTAACCATTAGATATGTCGTGCCATTAACTATGGAAATATATTAATTGCTTCATTTCTCATAAGAAATAGCTAGAAATGCCATGTCTTTAATTTATCATGACTTAGAGAAAATTGGTAATCTCATTACTACTTAGCACATAGAAAAGTACAATGTCCACTATCAGGGATTTATGAATCACCTGCTGTCATACAGTGATTAGTTTGCAATCCATTTTGTTTGTCTGTTGTTAAGCATAGAGATACACAATAGGCCATCTGTGCTCTGCCCGTTGATGGTATCGAACCACAAATTTTAGTGTTGTAAGCCCTCGGTATTATCGCTGAGCCACCAGGGAACTTTTTGTTTTCTGAAACCTTGATTGTGATAAAAAAAAATCGTATCTAGTTAACAACGTTACTTTAAACTACGACAAAACGAGTGTTTCTGTGAATAAAAATCATTTTGATCAATTGCAGGAAAGTCTCTGATTAATGTCACTAAAACGAACATGTTTCTAAGAAAAATTGTTGTAGGAATACACGAGCGTGAACAATTTCGTCGGGAACTGACAGAAACACCCTCGAAACATTGTGCATGTTTTACATAAAAAGGTTGTCTTGTTTGTTGTTAAGCACAAAACTTCTCAATGGGGGATATATACCCTGTGAATGGATCGAACTTTTCATTTTAGCGTTATAAGCCTTTAAGAGAAAAGAGAAAAATAATGATATAAAGAAGAAATAAAATAAAGTTTGGCAATGATAAAAATGATAAATTATATTTATGTCCAATATTTATTTTTCAACTCCTCTTCTAAGATCTTCTTCAGATCAACTGTCACATCGTTTTTATTATTCAACTCCTCTCCTGAAGTCTTCTTCAGATCAACTGTCACATCGTTTTTATTATTCAACTCCTCTCCTGAAGTCTTAGTTTTAGTTTCCGGGAGGTATTTT
>NW_013665880.1:697473-699228 GCF_000517525.1 Limulus polyphemus
TTCTTCAGATCAACTGTCACATCGTTTTTATTATTCAACTCCTCTTCTAAGATCTTCTTCAGATCAACTGTCACATCGTTTTTATTATTCAACTCCTCTCCTGAAGTCTTCTTCAGATCAACTGTCACATCGTTTTTATTATTCAACTCCTCTCCTGAAGTCTTAGTTTTAGTTTCCGGGAGGTATTTTGTTTTTAAGCACAAATCTAACTAACTCCCAACATTAGTATTACAAATTTGCTTTGAACAATGAGAGAACGCTTTTTTGTTTTGTTTTTCAGACGTACAACCTTTCCGCACTGGACTATGGACTCTTTACACTCTGCTAGTGGCGATTTCAACAAAACAGAATCTACTGTGCCCACCGCCTGTTGTGATCATAAATTCTAGGCTTTTAACTCTTCAAGCTTACCGCTGAGCCACTGCGTACGTAAATATACAACTAATGTTAAAAATGACAGGGCAAGTACTTTAACAGTTTTTGATCTTTGAGTCGTACTTATATCTAAAAGTTCCCCGAAATATTCAATAATTCAAATTCTGGATGTAGTAAGTTCATTAATTGTATTAAACGTGAGGCATTCCCCCCAAGTTACAATAAGATTTTATTTTTACAGAACTGGTGGGGAAAAAAAACAGACAATTTTACGTTTCACAAAAACTTCTTTACCAACGACCATGTCTTCGCCAATGAAGGCATCATCAGGATTTTTGTTTATATACAGTTTCGTCTTTTTTACGAACTTTGTTTAAATTTATGGCATTTCACAGTTTTAACCGTGGCGTCTGATTGTCAGAATTATAAAAACAATCAGTGTCCTTGGCATTCAGGATTAAAATGATTAAGGGTTGTCCTAGAAAACTTCAATACAATAAATATGTTCTGTTTTGTTGAATCCGCTACTAGCAGAGTGAAAAGAGTCCATAATCCAGTGCGAAAAGGTTGTACGTCTGAAAAAAAAAACAACAAAAAACGTTCTTACATTGCTCAAAGCAAACTTGTAACACAAATGTTGAAAATTAGTTTTCACGCGGCGAACACAACATGATAATACACTGTTTAGATTTGTGCTAAAAAAATGAAAATAATATTTCTGGTTTTCCCTGTTACTTATGGTTTTCTTATTCGGAATGGGGAAAAAAATTATGTTTCAAAATAAGTTATTCTTCGGATGCATAGTTCATTCAGATTAAACATAGCGTGTATTATTTGAAATGATGTTATTCCCCATTCCGTAAAACAAAAACAAGTCTGTTCATGTGCTACGCTATAGATTTAAGTACACATTCTCTTCTTTCCTTTACAGGTTTTTTTTTTAGAAGACGACCGTTTCTGAATACAATTAGTTTCACTTTGACTTTAAAGCTACTAGCAGGAAAGTTTGTTTGTTTCTTGTTAAAGCACAAAGCTACACAATGGACTATCTGTTCTGTGGCCACCAAAGGTATCGTAACCCGGTTTTTAGCGTTATATGTCTTGGGATTTACCGCTGTGTCATTGGAGGTTGGATAGTTGAAAAGAAGATAAAACTTTGAATCAGCATGATCGTACTGAGTTATATTATTCTATCAGTTTTTATCCACTCGGTAAATTCCCTTTGTATCTTCAAACATACTTTCAATGCATGTCTACACCAATAAAACACCTCACCACACAATCTGGTCTGTAGTAAAACACCTCACCACATGATCTGGTCTGTAGACAAAACATCTCACCACATGATCTGGTCTGTAGTAAAAAACTACACCACATCAT
>NW_013665880.1:700227-701010 GCF_000517525.1 Limulus polyphemus
CACCTCACCACACAATCTGGTCTGTAGTAAAACACCTCACCACATGATCTGGTCTGTAGCAAAACATCTCACCACATGATCTGGTCTGTAGTAAAAAAACACACCACATCATCTGGTCTGTAGTAAAACATCTCACCACATGATCTGGTCTGTAGTAAAAAACACACCACATCATCTGGTCTGTAGTAAAAAACACACCACATCATCTGGTCTGTTGTAAAACCCCTCACCACAGTAATAAAATACCTCACCACATGATCTGGTCTGTAGTAAAACATCTCACCACATGATCTGGTCTGTAGTAAAACATCTCACCACATGATCTGGTCAGTGGTAAAATACATAATCACAGAATCTAGTCTGTAGTAAAACATCTCACCACATGATCTGGTCTGTAGTAAAACATCTCACCACATGATCTGGTCTGTAGTAAAAAAACACACCACATCATGTTGTAAAACCCCTCACCACAGTAATGAAATACCTCACTACATGATCTGGTCTGTAGTAAAACATCTCACCACATGATCTGGTCTGTAGTAAAAAAACACGCCACATCATCTGGTCTGTAGTAAAACCCCTCCCCGCGTAATAAAATACCTCACCACAGTAATAAAATACCTCACCACATGATCTGGTCTGTAGTAAAAAAACACGCCACATCATCTGGTCTGTAGTAAAACCCCTCCCCGCGTAATAAAATACCTCACCACAGTAATAAAATACCTCACCACATGATCTGGTCTGTAGTAAAAAAACACGCCACATCATCTGGTCTGTAGT
>NW_013665880.1:701257-710685 GCF_000517525.1 Limulus polyphemus
ATACATAAGCACAGAATCTAGGCTGTAGTAAAACATCTCACCACAGGATCTGGTCTGTAGTAAAACATCTCACCACATGATCTGGTCTGTAGTAAAACATCTCACCACATGATCTTAATTGTTGTACTTAAGCCACACGTGCAATGATGTATGTTTATAAACAGATGTGAGCAGTTGCGAACTGATTCCGATAACACCGCCTCAACAAAAATCGTGGGCATCAATACGTTGAAGGAGTTGGTTAGAAGGTTTTAATGTTTTAAATAATTAAGATATGGTATTAGTTTTAAGACTTGTGTTTTTATCTGCGAATATCATTTATAAAGGAGTAGATATTTGTGCAGAAAGTAATTTAATATTAAATTAAACCAGCACACCTCTATTTGGGAGGAATAAATCCTTCGTTATTCAACTCGAAAAGAAAGAGACGAATTAAAACTGTAAAATGGGTATTAAGTCCAAAAGTGTAGATAGAAGTTTCTATATGTTTCAATGCATATGTATTCTACCAAGGGCTAGTTTGTACAGGAAATGGGTCTGTTGCACTAAAAACTAGAAATCTGTATTTCTCTGTCTGGACAGGTATGTAGTCACAAGGAACTATCACTTTTGTTTTGGATATTAGCATCATTTCACTTTTGTTAGAAAACATTTTTGTGAGCCAAGAACACAGTTGTATTTTTATCTATCAATATTCCAAACGAAACTTTAAATACCTGGCGCCTGTCTCCACTTAACGCCGAGTCGCAGTAACTAACTTATTTCTCATGTTGAAAAACGAATATTAACAATGCTTTACACATTTCCTACCGATGTTATCGCGGATTCTAGACAATGACGTGACGTATCGGAATAAGCTGGGTGTTGGTCTCAGCGTTATTATACCGAAAACAAGCATGCCTTGACATCTTATGATCGCCTTAATGTCTATACACCAAGGCTGATATAACACGTTCTAGATTGGTTGAAAGAACTAAAGATGTATGCCACTGAGGTCACATTTTCATTAGTTAGGTACAATATCGCTCATAACAGGAGGGGGGGGGGGAGTAACTAGGACAGTAACATCGGTTTTTGTTGATATGTCATTTAAGTATTTGATTTCACTTATGATAGTAAAAAAAGAGGGTCTGTTTGTTTTACAGCAAAGCCACATTGGGCTATGTGCTGTGTTCACCGTGGGGGAATCGAACCCCAGATTTTAGCGTTGTAAGTCTGTAGACTTGCCTCTGTCCAACCGGGGGACAAAAAAAAAGAGAGAGAGATATGAAATGTTATGATGATTTGTGCGGGTACTGAAGAAAACTATAAAAATCTGCATGCAAAAATTTAAAGAACGTGGTTCGTTCCCTGTTAACGCAAAAACAAAAACAACGCACTTCGCACTTTGGGGCCGTGTGCGTTAAAATAATGACGGTTAAATCCCTCTATTCGTTCTAACAAGTGTAATCAAAGAGTTGGGACGGCTAGTGCAGATAACCCTCGAGTAGTAGCTTGCGCGAAGTTCAACAAACAAACCGAAAAAAAAAAAATATCAGCTCCCATTTATGCTGGAAAACATCATAAATCGCTCTCTAGAGCCACCTCCTCTAAAAACTAAAAATATCTATAAATATTTAATTGAGAAGTACTGAAAAAAATAGACTAAGAGTTTGACTGAGGATATTCTCGAATAGCTGTTGAGTTTTTCATTTGTCTTGAATGAATTCTTCTAAAGATATATATTTTTTACTGAATTACTCCACGTTGCTGTTTTGCATGACCTATACTAACTAAAACTGAGATCTTTTCACAGACCTTAATACCCATTATCGATATAAATTTTTCATTATATGTCTTGAATGCTCCTAAGAATATTTCACAGTAAATAAATGATAATGTTTTAGCGTTGGTGAACAGTATATTAAATAATCGTCAAGAAAATAAACGGGTTCCTGTTTATATAGGTTATCCTTTCTCGATAAACAATTTTATTAAAAATTGTAAGGCGGACTTTGATCATAAAACGACTGTTATTATTATGGTTAACCCTACTAGCGGTAAATCAACAGAATGTTATCAAAATCTCAAACATAACTGTGAAAACGGGCCTCCCAGAATAAAGAGTGAAGTAACGTTTGTCCACAGGCCTCATTCTTCTTATCTTCGGATTGGTGACAATAAGGTAATCAAGGCCCGGTATGGCCAGGTGGCTAGGGAGCTCGACTCGCAATCTGCAGGTCGCGGATTCGAATCCCCGTCACACCAAACATGCTCGCCCTTTCAGCCGTGGGGGCGTTATAATGTTACGGTCAATCCCACTATTCGTTGGTAAAAGAGTAGCCTAAGAGTTGGCGGTGGGTGGTGATGACTAGCTGCCTTCCCTCTAGTCTTACACTGCTAAATTAGGGACGGCTAGTGCAGATAGCCCTCGTGTAGCTTTGCGCGAAATTCAAAACAAACAAAGGTAGTCAATTGGGGTTTTTTTTCCGAGAGTCACATACTTCGAGAAGTAAATCTTTCAGACATCAGTGCGGTATCTGAGGTGAAAACGATTAATTCAGGTGAATTAATCATGTATTTTAATGGCCGTATTGCTACTTAAAGATGGATCAACAGGAATAACAAATATATTGTCTTTAACAACGTATTCGGGCTTTAACGTATCTTAATGTATCAGTAAACACAGTTGCTATACATACAGTATAATTTGTTTTGACATAAATCAGTTGATAATCTTCTTACACTTGACTATTGTGTGCAAGGGAATCTATGGGACCAGTCAGAGAGCAACACAAATTAACATATATCCTGTTTTTTTCCAATACCAAAGTATGTCAGTATATTTGTGTGACTGTTTTTCCTGCCATAGAAAATGCACATGATTACTTGCACTTTGTTTTAATGATTTGTACATACCAATGCAGTGATGTGTCATTGTAGATGTGAAATGTGACTCTAGGGGTGTGACAGTCCAGTGTTGCGAAGAGTGGACTTATGGACAGAAAAAATTAAAACACTTGCCAAAGAAAAATATTCATACATCGAGATTGTTAAATGCGGTAGATAAAGAATACAATAGTAAACTAGCATGCTAGGGAGTTAAGAATAGTAATAAGTCTCTGAAGCCACACCCGAACTCAGTCTGGAGCAACGTCACCATCTGTAAGTTAAAGCTATGGTTATGAAAGAGAACTCTCCGGTCCCAAAAACACATTGCGATTAAGATGAATATCATTTATTGTACTATTAACAAGATAATAAACATGTATTTAAAGTTGAAAAAGGCTCAAAACCAACAGTTAACAAGACTCATGCTACACTTTGAAATATACGGCTGTTTTCATAAGAAGGGTGGTTGAAGAAACTGTAATTACAGCAAGTCCATTCAATCACGCAACTCTCAAGTCCCTCTAATACAACTTAAATGGACTTTTGTGCTTTCTGTTGGTTTAAATGTACCCTTGGAAGACGAAGTCTACGTACAATGGAGGCACTGTAAAATGGTGTCAAGATATGTGGCTTATGATTGATCTCGACGTTCACGTACAATGGAGGAGCTGTAAAATGGTATCAAGATATGTGGCTTATGATTGATCTCGACGTTCACGTACAATGGAGGCACTGTAGAATGTTTGTCAAGATATGAGCCTTAAAATTGATCTCGACGTTCACGTACAATGGAGGAGCTGTAAAATGGTTGTCAAGATATGTGGCTTATGGTTGATCTCGACGTTCACGTACAATGGAGGAACTGTAAAATGGTGTCAAGATATGTGGCTTATGATTGATCTCGACGTTCACATACAATGGAGGAGCTGTAAAATGATATCAAGATATGTGGCTTATGATTGATCTCGACGTTCACATACAATGGAGGAGCTGTAAAATGGTGTCAAGATATGTGGCTTATGATTGATCTCGAAGTTTACGTACAATGGAGGCTCTGTAAAATGGTTGTCAAGATATGATTGATCTCGACGTACTAAGCAATAGCTTGTAACAAAAAACCTGTGTTACCGTACAGTAGTAAATCATGGTCATAAGACTGAACGGTTGATCAGGAAGAAAATAATTCCAAAGATAACAATGAACTTGAAAATTTGTTCGTATAAAGTGTGATTAATTCAGTAAACATGCACTGGCATGGCCTAATCACTGATCGACAGCACTTGATTCGTAGGCATTTCGATTATTCGAATATTGATATTTTGTTCAAAAACAACTTTAAGTGTTTGATAACTAATTTTAAGAAGCTGATATACTTTACCTTAAAGAAGGTATATTTATATATGCAGGTCTAAGCATAACAAAATAATTAAATATAGTCTTTAAATGCTTATCGACATTAGATCAAACAAATCATAGCAAGTGTTCATGCACTTGCTGCTCTACTGTAGATGTATCGTACCGTGTTTTGCTCAGTAGTAAACTGTGCCTTTGGCTTTTACGGTTTCACATAAAATTATTCAAAAAGAGTTTTTTTCAAACCCCATGTCGTTCAAACCAAACTCACAAACGGTTTGAAATTAGATAGCCTTGCAGAGCTTTAGTTTTCTGACGGGAACAAAGTTAATTTGGACCAATCACTGACCTCTCCGCCTTTTGGCCACAGCAGTATAGTTCCACTTTTCCTTGCGAAGAAAAAAAATCAAGGTTAAGTAGCTATTCAGTATTTACCAACGTGAGATATACCGCCCCAAACTCCAAAGAATGAAAAACAAAGTTTGGGAAGTACCAAATGGTGAAAATTATACTTTCCCAGCAACTAGTGGATAGTATAACGAGTTACACAGTGACACGAAAATACACAACAACTAATCAGAAGAACAAGGTTTGACCATATAGAATTTGAAATTGTATATATATATGTGTGTATGACTAAGGTATGTGTAAGCTGATTTATTTGAAACATATAAATTACAGTTTTTGTTTTACAGATATTTTAACAAATATCAAAGGTTTATAAAGACCAACTTTTGTTTCTCTTAATTTCGTGTTTGCTTTCGTCGATAAAAAATAGCTTTTTTGTATTTTATATCCAGGAATGTTTCAAAATAAAAATCCTGATTGACAGAGTCAAAGATATATTCCAAATTTTCATGTTTTTTTTTTAAGAATATTGTTTTTACATTCCTTTCTATCTTTTTTGATCTGAATATTATCAAGTCTTATCCTTCTGTATGCTAGCGCTTCTCGTTATATAATTTAATGTATTCTTCACTAACTGAAAATGTAGTTCCTTCTAAAGCTTTCCGTTGCTAGTGAGTTTAAAATTTTCGATACCACACCTTATAAT
This sequence comes from Limulus polyphemus, assembly GCF_000517525.1. Lineage (NCBI taxonomy): Eukaryota > Metazoa > Arthropoda > Merostomata > Xiphosura > Limulidae > Limulus > Limulus polyphemus. The sequence goes on from NW_013665880.1 coordinate 706,536, forward strand.
GTGTCAAATAACCAGTTTTAGTTCTTGTGTTGCAAAAATAGTTTCATTATCAATCTTGAACTATTCTCTCTCTCTCCTCCTGACAGGAATTTAGGTCTTTGTGACCTAGGAGGGTCAGGTGCGCTGGGACCTCTTCCTCCCTTGAACTATTCTCTATAGCTTGTTTGTTTGTTTTGAATTTCGCGCAAAGCTACACGAGGGCTATCTGCGCTAGCCGTCCCTAATTTAGCAGTGTAAGACTAGAGGGAAGGCAGCTAAACATCACCACCCACCGCCAACTCTTGGGCTACTATTTTACCAACGAATAGTGGGATTGACCATCACATTATAGCGCCTTATCCACCTGGCCATGCCGGGCCTTCTCTATAGCCTAACAGAATCAGTTGTGATACTAAGTGCGAAGCCATCATATCGTTTGGCATTTAAAAAGCTACTTTATCATGCGTTCTAGTGTCCAAAGGACTCGACAAACACTAAAAAGCAACAACAACAACAAAAAAGTGGCTTTCTTAATCTCAGAACTAAAGACGTGGTATCTTAGCATCGTAAATCTGACAGAAGAAAATGAACTCAACTTATATTAAACATTAAGTAGAAAAATGTAAAAGTGATAAAATAAAATACATTAGACTTTTAAAGAAAAAGATCACATTTAAAAACTATGGTAATAATTTAATGACTTGGCGACGTTTCTCTAAAAGTCTAATTTATATTAAACATATATACGTTGAGCCTACAGTTCCCCTACAAGTATTATTTTGTTCTTTAAAATTAACAAAATGTTGAGTATGAAGAAGGTATAAATCTTTTAACTTATAAAGAAAATGCCATATGGACATATGATGTATGATACCGAAACTGGAAGCATGACTCTCTGTTGAATCGTATTATTCACACTGAATGAGTTAACAATAAAATGTTTAAATAATGATGTAGTTTGCAGACAATGATCAGAATTATCACTTAATTTAGATTTACAGGTAACTTATAGCTGTTGTAGCTTAGATTTACAGGTAGCTTATAGCTGTTGTAGCTTAGATTTACAGGTAGCTTATAGCTGTTGTAGCTTAGATTTACAGGTAACTTATAGCTGTTGTAGCTTAGATTTACAGGTAACTTATAGCTGTTGTAGCTTAAATTTACAGGTAACTTATAGCTGTTGTAGCTTAAATTTACAGGTAACTTATAGCTGTTGTAGCTTAGATTTACAGGTAACTTATAGCTGTTGTAGCTTAGATTTACAGGTAACTTATAGCTATTGTAGCTTAGATTTACAGGTAACTTATAGCTATTGTAGCTTAGATTTACAGGTAACTTATAGCTGTTGTAGCTTAGATTTACAGGTAGCTTATAGCTGTTGTAGCTTAGATTTACAGGTAACTTATAGCTGTTGTAGCTCTTTAGCAAAATTATAAACAAAATTACAGTTCTACCATAAAATTGTATGTTTATTACAGAACTTTAAATGCTTGAAAGTTACACTTGCTGGTTTTAAGTCATGTACAGATTCAGCTTGAAAATTACACTAGTCTCACATCCTGGTTTCAAGTCATGTATAGATTCAGCTTAAAAGTTGCACTAGTCACATTTCATGGTTTCAAGTCATGTATAGATGTGACTAGTGCAACTTTTAAGGTGAATTTCATGGTTTCAAGTCATGTAGAGAGTCACCTTAAAAGTTGCACTAGTCACATTTCATGGTTTCAAGTCATGTATAGATTCACCTTAAAAGTTAAACTAGTCACATTTCATGGTTTCAAGTCATGTATAGAGTCACCAATAAGAATCGTTAATCATAATATGTATGTGCCAAGTTCCATGGTTTTTAGAATTTTGTAATTCTTGTTTTAGAAATGTACTTGCATTAAAAAAACTATACATGGAATTCTTACAACTTAAATATGTGCGATAGGCTTCGCGTTTCCGGATTCTATGCTAGAGCCTTCGACAACACGAGATTTTTGACGATCTACCTTAACTAGTATAATTTCTTCTAAGATCTATCTATTACTTATTTTTTATCTTTTAGTTGATATTGCGTTAATATAACCGGTCCCAACATTTTTATCAATTAATATAATAGACATGATTTTTTTTTATCATTTGGTGATATCAGTTACACAATATTATATAACTGTTTACATTTGGAAGATGCTGTCTTAATACCATCATATACGTGTATTATAATAATGGTGATATGTTTTTTCCAAATATATTTGTAATCTTATCTTACCCGCGAGCTATCTAGAACTCATCAAATTATGAAGATATGCTCTAGTTCACATATTTTAAAATGTTAGTAAGTTAATCGACAGAAAATAGTCATTACTGGTGGCTTGAGTTTGTGGTTCTTTACAAACTGCACGGATGTAAATAATTTCGGTATCTGTCGATTATCCGGAAATTGTTTGAATTTAGTTGGGATGTATTGTAGCTAGCGCCATCTGTGTTTCAAAAAGTATTATCTAGAATTTTTACAATGATGACGAACAGAGACTACAATAATTCACTTCTGCCTTATCGCACATTAACTTTGAGAACGTGAATAAGAGAACTTCCACAAAACTCATGAACGATAATGAATACACTAATTTTCTTTGTTTTTCTTTAGTTAGAGTATTGAAAACAGCACCATTAAAGTTCCTATCTACTATCTAGCACAACCACATCGCTGCAACCCGCTTTCCGCTTCACAAAGAGAGTAGAAAACCAATGTTTTCACACAACAAGTGCCACTTGGCAAAGAAAGTAACGAGTGAGAGATCAAAGTTTTACAAAATTAAAATTATAGGTAATTATGGTTAACAGAATAAGTTCTAGAAACCCTAAACAGTAGCGGTGATGTATGTCCTGCTTGTAAGTTACAAAATACCAATCAATACAACTGTGGGATTCTTCTTGCATGCCAAACTTTTTTTCTTCATTGTATTGCTGGCATCTTCCTATGTGACTTACGTTAACTTGGAGGTCTGAAGAACGTATACGTAGTTTTGTAACTTAAATACGTACACTTTTTGAACGACCCATAATGACAGTAGTACTCGTGGAAAAACTGAAATACACGTGTGTTTTGTTGTACTCTGAATAACCCATAATGACAGTAGTATTCGTCGAATAACTGAAATACATGTGTGTTTTGTTGTACTCTGAATAACCCATAATAACAGTAGTATTCGTCGAATAACTGAAATACACGTGTGTTTTGTTGTACTCTGAATAACCCATAATCACAGTAGTATTCGTAGAATAACTGAAATACACGTGTGTTTTGTTGTACTCTGAATAACCCATAATGACAATAGTATTCGTCGAATAACTGAAATACACGTGTGTTTTGTTGTACTCTGAATAACCCATAATGACAGTAGTACTCGTGGAAAAACTGAAATACACGTGTGTTTTGTTGTACTCTGAATAACCCATAATAACAGTAGTATTCGTCGAATAACTGAAATACACGTGTGTTTTGTTGTACTCTGAATAACCCATAATCACAGTAGTATTCGTAGAATAACTGAAATACACGTGTGTTTTGTTGTACTCTGAATAACCCATAATAACAGTAGTATTCGTCGAATAACTGAAATACACGTGTGTTTTGTTGTACTCTGAACAACCAGTAATGACTGAAATATACGCATTTTTCTTGTATTTTTTTGTTCACGGAACGATTCATAATGACAGTCGTATTACCTGTATTTGTAAGTAAGATAATATTGTTTGGATTTTGCTTTTAAATTCCTAATCTTAATAGTGTTAGTGTTGTTGACGTTAGGCTAACTTTTTTATATATAATGCTAAAGACTGTGTTTGAAAATCAGAAATTCGACAAGATTACAATTCTTAAAATCTTCAGGGATATGTGGTTTAGATTTTTTTATTTGAAGCATGTCAATTGTTCCTTCATTATTATCATTAGAAATATTACAGCTATGAATATTTTCAAGAGCATTACATTAACGATTATCAAATATAACGCTAGTAAGAATCTTCTAATCCACATTTTAAAGGGTTGAAGGTATGAAAGTATCAAGAAATAAGAAGGGTTGAGTACACTATACTCTATATTTAAAACGATTTTGAATCAATTTGTCACGTAGCAGCTACAGACATCATAACGCCCCCCAGTAGCACAGTGGTATGTCTGCGG
>NW_013665880.1:711685-715086 GCF_000517525.1 Limulus polyphemus
CTGTAAAGACGTCATGAGGCTCCCAAAACATTTTGGTATAACGTGCCCAGCCTCTGTAGAATCAGGGTTTCTCTATAAATCAGTCAGTTTTTCCTACAATGGATATAAACAGTCTTATTTATTTTATAGTTCACAGTCGATGTATTATGATTTGAAGTAAAGACGTTGAAAAACTCCACAGGCGTTTAAATGAAAATAATTTATTTCCGCATTTTAGAATATCCTGGCTGGTATTTAACATGCCACTACATTTGTTTCGAAGTTTATGTTGCATAACACTAATAATTAATTCGTGTTTGTGATAGGGAATGAACATTGTGGTTCAGTGGTGAGCTTGAGGGCTTAAAAAGCTGAGATTCTGAGTTTGATCCATGCAGTGGGCACAGCGTAAATAGCACATTGTATACCCTTGCGTCCAAACAAACCAAAAACTGATTGGGCACATAAAAACGAAGAAAGTCTGTGAAAATACATGACGAAAAACATGTTGCAGAATACAATGATTCAATTCTTCTGTGATAATATAGAACAAAAGTAAAATGAAACTCAGTTTCAGAGGCTTCTTAATGTATAAGTCAGACAGTTTTAAAAACAGTTAAAATAGGACATTGTGAATAAAAACACTCTAAAAAGACTTTCTTCACGTTTACCTCCTTTAACTGTTATATTGATTTTAGTTTGCAATGAGACTCTCTAAATATTCTAATTGACCAATGAACGACGCTTAATATTTTGCGCATGATTTCTTGTACTTCTTTTGATTTTTGAGAATTATTTACGTAAGAGGGCAACACTGCAGCAATCGGGTTTTATTTGTTGTTAAGTTCAAAGCTGCAAAATGGGTTATCTGTGCTATGCCCTCCGTGGGAATCGAAACCAGATTTAACGGTATAATCCTTCATACTTACGGCTGAGCTATCAGGAGATGTAGCAGAAAGAGGGAGATGAATATACTGAAACCTTTTACTGATATTAAAGCAAAAAATACTGACATTGTTGTCATTATACACAGTATATTTAGTTTCAAGTAGTTAATAAATACGTTTTTCTTCTGTGCTTGATAGTTCTAAATATTAACATTTTAAAAACGAATAAAATATTTTAAGACGAATTAATTTTATTATAGCTATTATAAAGTTGAAACTTAATTTAAAAAAAATATTATATTGAGTCATACTATAGTTAGAAATGGTAATTATGCAATAATATATTAATAAAAATTTCTATACTAATACATACATTATGTGTCTTTGAAAACTACTATTGTTGGTTATTAAGATCAAACAACGTTAAAGATTTTCAAATTATTTTGAAATATTATGCGTAAATGGCGCCACGTAAATAAACAAATACTTTTATCAGTGTTTTTATAGGCCTGGCATTGCATAGTGTTAGCTAGAACTAATTTTGAGCTGATCACTCAAGGGAAGGCAGTTAGTCAACAGTACTGACAACCAACTCTTGGGCTACTCTTTCTGATCGAATATTGATTTCACTGTCACTCTTCCAATGCATCCTTATGCCACGGCTCCAAAGTGTGGCAAGCTAACTACTTGACCACGTCCAGCCCCAGAAAGTTCTAAGTGTTGGGTGATTCTGATAAGCTGATAGAAAATAAATGGTATGAAAGAAGATAGTAAACAATTTCACTCATGAATTAATTATGTAAGGTTACGCGCTCCATCTAAATCAGTATTATTTTATCTTAGCGATGATTACATATATTGAACATTGTCTTATTTTCTTATGCATTGGACCTTGAGAAGTAAACGTTTCCAAGCTCTTCATTAAGTACAAGAAAGAAGCTTTAACGAAACATCTTTCAGCTGTAAAGCAAAAACAGGCGAAATACAGGGTAATTTCCACCTGCACAATGACCACTGAGAAATATATGTGCGAAAAAATAAAATGTACATATACGTAAATATAATAAGATTGTGAGAGTGGAATATTGTATCCTAGAGACCTACTAGCGTTGTAAGTCCGCAGACATACCGCTGTGCCACTGGGGGGCAAATTCTGTATGAAAAAGTCAACACTAACACTTATGTGTAGTAACTATATTAATGTTGAAAAATACAACTGAATTGGCAGTAGATTCCACAAAGACCAGTGTGATAAATTCCTATAGCAATCTCATTATGTTAATTTGTTTACGATAAAAAAAACTTTATCAAAGGTAAATGAATACGTAAATCCAGTCATTTTGCTTTTGTAATTTATAACCTAATGAAGGAATTTCTAGTTGATATCTATATACATTATTATATAATCTTACCACGCGTTAAGGGTTAGTGAAAGTTTTTCTTTTCAAAATGGGCGAAGTAACATAAAGAACAATTTCTGCACGAAGTTTAACCATATCCCTCACTTATTAATATAAGGTACAATCTAGCACATTTGGCTATACTTCTCGTCGTCCTCTGCCCACCACGGGTATCGAAACCCGGATTCCACAGGTAGCCCATTGTGTAGCTTTGTGCTTAACTTGAAACAAACAAACAAACTCAACGCTCCTTCGAACCCACTCTATGTGTTCACTGTGGATTCCAAAGGACACGAAATTACCACGGTAGCGTCAGACCTAACGTTGTAATCAAAATTATAAGGTGTTGCTTTCAGCCTTCAGATTTTATGACCTAATTCTATTTGAACAACTTCCAGTTGCTTTATTTACAAACCACAAGTGATTTTGAACTCTGTATCAATTTAAAGCAACTAATAGTATATCTGGCTGGTATTACACAATGTCATAATCATACAAAAAGAAAAACGTATTGCAAATATTGCAATAACAGCAGATAACCCAATGTGTCTTGGCTCTAAAAACAAACAAACAAACAGTATAGTGATACTGACAAGAAATACGCGTATAAACACATTCCAGACTCTTCTGTTACCATTAAACATCTGTTACGGTAAAATGGTTAACACGTTTTAACTCCATAACGCCTAAAGAAGATACAAATAACTCTGGTGTTTTAGTAACCAGTTATCTCGAATGGATGATGGGTTGCTTAAAGACGTAGGAGAGGTTTTCTGTGATTTATTTTTATTTCTTAAAGAAACTCGAAATGGTATTCATACGCATACTTAAAACGATTATTATTCGTATAAGTAGGCCCTGAAGACATTCTTAAAGATGGACACCAGGAATTAAACAGTTCATGATAACAGTTTGAAGTTGGCATTCTAATGAGAATGGATGAGCACCTGCACTTAGTTCCATTTATCATATTTAACTTAAATCTATCGTTGTAAACTAAATAACTCCGATAAACGGCATATATTTTTTTGTTGAACAAATGCGCAAAATCCATATGCTTATTCCCATTCCACACGTTGTCTATCTACTCTTTACCATCAATGTATATATATATATATATGTGTGTGTGTGTGTG
>NW_013665880.1:716069-725700 GCF_000517525.1 Limulus polyphemus
TACAGATAGCCCATTGTGTATCTTTGTGCTTAACTTCAAACAAACATACAGAATTTATACAACGGCCATCTGGTGCCATCTATCGATTTGAACAAATAAGTGTCAAATACAGTAGTCTTTGGCAATGTAAATTCTTTCAAGAGTCTTCCAGTTAGTGCAATCTAACAACGTAATAATTTAATGTAACGCAGTAAAAATATAATTTTATTGCATAACAGTATTTAAATTAGTTAATTAAAAAGCTCAGTGAAAATGAGCTTGCAATATTTATTTTAGCTTTTAGGGTGTACGACACATGAAGTCTATAAGATTTGTTTGTTTGTAGTTACGCATAAAGCTACACAAAAGGCTATCTGTGCTGTGCCAACCATGGGTATCAAAACACTGATTTTAGCGTTATAAGCTTTCAGACTTACCTCTGTGCCACTGGGGGCAAGTCCATTAGGAGCATGTTTGGTGTGACGGGGATTCGAACCCGTGACCCTCAGATTGCGAGTCGAGCGCCCTAACCACCTGGCCAAGCCGAGCCAATTTTGTATATAAAATGCACAAGAGACTCCAGCAAGAAGTAGTGAAGATTTCAATATTAATGATAATTTTGTTTCCTTTCTGTGATTTTTATGCTATAAGGAACCCTCTAACCAACAAAGGCGTAGAACCACAAGCACTGTGGTACATAACTAGTTTATATGCATTTAGCAAAATGTTTTGCAAACGCCGAAGAGATCCACGGATTTCATCAGCAATTTTAAGTTTAAGTGATTACATTGATCTTATATGATTTGTTGGTGGACTCAAAACCTTTGAGTTATCCATTACTACGTTACCTGTGTACATTTATCTGGCTTTTCCACAAAGTTATAAGGGAATAACGAAAAAACTGGTGATGATGTTTGCTCTCACAAATCGTTTTAGACCAATTTTGAAAAATTCATATTGCCTGGTGTTTTCAAGTGTAGCAGTGACCAAAACATCTTGTGTTTTTCAAAACTATATTTAAATGTACATAAAACTTTGCACAGATCATTATTACAAAGACTTACAACGCTAGAAACCGGGTTTCGATACTCGTGATGGGCAGAGCACAGATAGCCCATTGTGTAGCTTTGTACATAAATTCAAACAAACAAACAAATCATTATTAAAAATAATCCAATCTGGAAATCGCCCTCCTTACTGTTGTTATGTTTAGTGAGAAACTAATGACTTATTTGATTTTCATACAAAATTTTATATTTATTTTTAAAAATATGATAAGTTAAGAAGTTAGAAAAATTATCTGATCATTTTGTTAATCTTTTTTAATGAATTCACCCTATATTTAACCTATGTCAATATACACACATTTGTTTGTTTCTTTAAAAGAAATACAGCCATTTAAATATTTTTCTCACTCGGAATATTATCTTTGTCAACCTATAACAAAGCCCGGTTTCTAGTGTTGTAAGTCTGCAGACATACTGCTGCGCCACTGGGGGGTTGTCTGCATATACCAGAAAGTGATGTACATGCCTACAAAAATAATTTGAGTACTTCTCGATTTGATTGACCATATAATATGATCTTCTCGTCTATTTTGAGTAATCTAATTTTTGTTTTATTTCCAATTTACTCTAAATTGCATTATTATTCAGCAACGAAAATATATTATTCACATGCAAATAAAATTAGTTATAACATTTATTAATGAGTCGGAGCCTTACATAAATTCTTTAAAATTAATTAATAATAGACGAAGAGAAGAAAAGCTAAGAAAAGTTAGGAATTAACGTCTTTTAACCTAATCCGTATTATAATACACTATATATTTTCACCAAAACCTGGATTTCCTATTTGTCTTAACTGTTACTTTTTTCATTCTCGTATTCGTTTCTCTTTTTTGCATTCATTTTTCGAATGTTTATATATATATATTAATTCTCGCCCCTCTTTGACACTGAATTGTATTGCATTTTTCATTTCTTAGTTCTTATTATTATTCTTTACATTGCTACGATGAAAAGCAATGAAAAAAAAAAGCATTTCGGACTGTTGAATTTCTTTAATCTATTATTTGTTTTGGACTGTTTCTACCCTTAACTTGTACCATCCCACTACCCCTTCATTAACTTCAATTTATAGTGAGTGAATTTATTGTAGATAATATTGTTTAAAACTTTGTGCCACTATTGTATGTAAATTATTTCACTGTATGTAGATATAGTAACGTATTTTATTTACTTTGATAAGCCTACTAGGAAACGTTACAAATAACCTTGGAAAGGCGCCAGCCAAATATATTTAAAATAACAATAATCCGAAAAAAGTAACAACAAGGTTATATCTCCTCAGAAGCTTGGTACCCTAATGATAAATATATATTTTCATTTACATTTTTCAGATTTAATTCTATAACTAAGATCCATATTTTCACATATGTTTCTTCTTTTTTTTGTCAATGAACACATTATCAAGGGAATGCTTTACTTATTTTCCTCAAATGCTAAATACGATAAATTGTTGATTTTATACCAAATACGTGTCTTCTTTTTAGTAGTACTCCAATATTATGGTATTATATTCACAATGTATCTTTCATAAAACTGTTTGTTTTAGCGCAAAGCTACGCAATATACTGTTTGCGCTCTTTCCATCACGGGGAATCTAACCCCGGATTTTATCGTTGTTAAGTCCGTAAACTTACTACTGACCCACCGAGGAACTATTTCACAAGAGCCTACATGGCCTCGCATACCTATCAAATTTTTATCATATTCTTAAAACTAATTCTAAAAATGTAAACAAAAAGAGAGATCTAGAAATACATCGACACCATCAAGCAGAATAAATATAGGAAAGTAGAAAACAATGTGTTATTTTAAAATTATTTAATTTACCTTCAAAGTGATATTACAATACTCATGGGAATGCATAAAGTTGTAAAAATACAGTATTATTTTCTGAACAAACTTTTTATTTATATATTTGGTATACTGTATAGGTCTACGTTTTACATGCTACGATACAGTAAGAGTAGACTATATATATTTTTTTTTTTCTCTATATCTTTGGTATACTGTGTAGGTTTACGTTTTACATCCTACGATACAGTAAGAGTAGAATATATATGTATATGTATATTTTCTTTATATCTTTGGTATACTGTGTAGGTTTACGTTTTACATGCTACGGTACAGTAAGAGTAGAATGATATTATTATTTTTTCAGTATTTTAAATCCTGATACAATTATAAAATATGCATATCACACCTATTGTAATGTCTCTGTTATATTTTTATATAGCAATTTAGTCATGACTAAGAGCAGTGAGAGCACAAAGATGTCGCCCGACTAGTACACGTCAGCAAATAGGAATAGAACGCGAACGTCGTATCCACTCTAAGATATATATGGGTAAAACGGTCAGCCCTGTGCATCATCAGTCATGGTGTGCTGCCATCTAGGATGGATTATACATAACTATTGTTTAAGTGACCCTATACATAAACACCCAGGCGGACAGGTGCGAATGGGGATGATTAAAGCGCAACTTAAATTTTTTGTTTTAGAATAACTTTGATCTAAGGTAAATATTGTGATCTTTTTACGGTTATAAAGTAAATATAGTTGGGAATTTTACTTTATGGATTTCAAACAATGATAAATTATAGACAGTCGAATATGTCAAGAAATAAATAAAATAAAACTTCGATGATTTTTGTATAACGTGCTCTACGATGAATAGATGAAGGTACAACGGCCCCATGTTCTTTTGTTCCATTGTTCTAGATAATGCGGAACTCGCGCAAAGAACTTTCCGATCCCTGCCGGAAGCATATAAATGATGAGATTTAAATGCAGTTACTAAATGGAGAATTTGTTTTAAATTGCAGTTGTTATGAGTTCGATGGGGCTATTTCACCTCATCTTGGGGGACCGTTTTATCGAACCTTATAAGTAAAATGGCCTCCAACTACAAGAAGTGCACTTTTTCAGTATCTAAAAAGTCTATGTCCAATATTTGTTTTAACTAGAAATGACATTTATAACATGTAAGGATTCATTTTCAAATCTTTTGCATTATCATGACATTCGTTTGAATTCTGTACTTGTTCACAAAGTCTTAAGTTGTTCTTTTTTTCCACTTAAAGTCATTCCTTCAAAGATTTACTATATTAGTATAATATATTATATTACTTAAATTGCTATATTGATTCACCCTGTGGCTCAGTGATAAGCTTGAGTGAGAATTTCTAATATTAAAATATCGGGTTCGATACCTCCGCTGAGTATAGCACAGTTAGCCCATTATGTAGCTTTGTGCTTTGCAACAAACAAGCTAGCAAATACTGTACTGATCATTTCTGCTTTTGAAAATTGAATAATCTTGTATCCCATCTTGTTTACTTTAGTTCAAAATTAATGTATTTTAATCTTTAAAAAGTAGATTTTTGATATTTTTCCATAATTTCATGAGACACTGAATTATATTTTACAGCTTTTCCCTCCAAAAACCAATTTTTTGTCATTTTTATGCACATTTCGCAAACATGGAACATAGAAAAACGATAAAATCAATGTGTCATTCAAAATCAACTCTGTGATGTAATACTCAGATTTGAATCGCCTTTGAATAACGGTCATTGTTAATTGACTGCTACTTAATAATCCTCGAAGAAACCAAGAATCTACGGAGAATCATTAAATTAAAAGGTAACTCACGTTCCTTAAAGATTACAGCAGCTAAGACTAAAGACAAAAACGAAATTTTGGGGTACAGTAAAAAATATAATCTTTATTAACAATTTCAGGCGAATAGCTTCGGTAACACAATTACTTTCATCAGCGCTATAAACATGGCAGCATCCTCTGTTGTTCAAATGCACATAACCACTGCCGTAGACTTCTCTCCACTAGTTCAATAGGTTGATACCCTAATTAAATCTGTTAAATTCACATCAACACCAACCGACATTTCTATTGTTCAACTTTTGTAGGGTATACAGAAGAGAACCTCATTTAAAACGTGACTCTAAAGATAAACATTCTTCTGTGCATAAACTGCGAAACCATTTACGAACAGAACGACTCTTACATTTAGGTAACTACTATATATTTCAACAGAAAACGAGTAGGGTTTTGACGGAAATTGTTTTACGTTAACCTTAATTGGATAATTAACATTGTAGTTCACGTAATTACGTAGATCTAGATATAAAACAGATAATTTTCAATAGCAAATGAGATCGCATTTTTTCATTCATTAGTCTAACGAACACATTTCTTTCTTTCATACATAATATACATTATTACGATTCACTTCGGAATGCTTGTTCGTTCTTTATTTATTTAATGGGTCAGGCGTGGCCTAGATTTTAGTGTGCCTGAGTGTGAATCCGAAGTACATGATTCCGTTGCCACAAAATCGCGCTCTTTCCATAATGTGGGACCGTGGGTGCGTTATAAGAGGGATGGTCAAATCCTACTAATCGATTAGAATAGCCCAAGAGTTGGCGGTAGGTCTTGTTGGCTAGCTTTCTTCTCTCTATTCTGTGCGCGAGCATCCGAAGAAAACAAACTGTTACGACAGCGGAAGTCACGCTGGAGTTTCTAGAAGGATCATGACTGGCAACTGTAGTCTTTTCTAGGCGCCCTCTATTTTAGTATATAAGCCCGGCAAATAAAGCGGAGATAATAATTGCAGATAGATAGAGATAGAGCTAGATAATTTAGTCAAGCGAGCGGTAGTGACCGTAAGTAAAGTGCGTGAATCGTTGCGAATTATAGCGTGTGGCTCAGCGGTAAGTTTGTAGGCTTACGGCGCTAAAATTAGGGTCTTGATACCCGTGCTGGGCAGAGCACACACAACCCATTGTCTAACTTTGGGCTTAACAACATCCATACTAAAACATGTTTAATTTGTTAAGCTTTGAATTTTCTTTAATATTTCAAGTACTTCGTGTATTTCCAAAGGACTTATTTGTTGTGTTAAATACATTAGCTTCTTAACTTTAAATGAGGAAATGGGTAAAATAATTATCTGAACAGATCAAATAAATAATGTGTTTTATATTTAAAGAAAATAATTTAATTATCTGAGCTGTAAAAACAGATTAAAAGATTAGCTTATTTTTTTTCTCAGAAGAATCTGTGTCTTAGTTTAAGTTATTCTATACAAAAAAGTGTTTCTTAGTTGACTCAACTGACTCAATTTTCGTCTCTTTCTCTTGACCTACCTAGATACTGTAATATCACTGGAGCAACTAACCTAACCTTAACTACTGTTGTTAAGTGTTGTTGAGACCCTTAAGAGGCTGTGATGGGAGCTTAGGGGTCTGTAGACCTGATCCAACTAGTAGAATAGGTAGATGTCCCCCCTAATAAAAATGGACAGTTTGTAGCATTCGCTAGTGATAGCGTTTCAGTAGTATCATCAAATTCAATCTTTCTAATTAAAGTTTGATTCTCAAGTCTGCGATTTAAATTACAATACTTTGCATACAAAAGCATATCAAGAAAACCGCAGGAAAAAATAAATTTTGAGAAACTTTTTGGATTATAACCATTAAGTGACATGAAAACTTCGAATATAGTTGCAAACTATATATGCACATTAGTTTTATTCATAACGTATTTTTAACAAGGTGATTAACGCATGCGTGAGATTAAAGTAAACTTTAATTTGTTCATTATTTCGTTCTAAATTTACTGATTATAATTCAATTTTGTAAGGTACTTTTAATAATGTTGACCATCTGTATATAGCACGTAAATGTAGCTGCAGATAAGTTAAGCATTCTCTAGGCTTTACTGGTTAGACGAAATAATAAAAACATCAGCTTAGAGCTCGAGTCTGACGGATGGACGTAAAGTTCGAAAATCAAGAGTACCAAAATTTAGTTCTTCATCAAGGAATAGTCAGAAGAGATGAACCAAACACTTAACTTAGTCTCCCATCGATAGATAGTCAGACAGAATGAACTGAATAATTAAATTAGTCTCCCATCAATAAATAGTCAGAAAATATGAATCAAACAGTTAATTTAGTCTTCAATAAAAGTAGTCCCTTGTTATATGATTTATATTAGGTGTATAATAAGTTTTTATGGAATATAATTCCCTCTAAATGATCTCCACACGATTTGGTTCAGGAATGACTCTTCACGGTTTACACTGACATCTTCTGCGAGACGTTTTATGACACTAGTAATTCGAGTTGGTTTGTTATACAGAAATGTTAATTACTTTAGAAGTTAATTTTCATTTCTGATCTACGTACTTTTTTTTATCAAGAGTTCTTATTGATTAGTTCTTGGTGATATATACAAAAGTGTACATTACATCATTCATTCTGATCAAAATGATGATTTTAAAACTAAACTTATAAAACGTAATATGTGAATGAGAAAATGTGCAAATATTTTTTCATGTTTAGAGCGTCTGAGACCGGGTGTAGCCTTCAGATTGAAAGTTCGAGCTTATGATGTTCTGCTGAATAGGCGAGTCTGCTATTCTGTTAAAGAGTAGTCGTATAGGCTGTGCGAGTGCTGTTGCCTGGCTGCTATAACTCTGGTTAGTAGTTAAAAATTTGGGACAAATATGCCCGAGTCTTGGGGATTCTTGTGTCTGACGATGTATCGAACATGTGTCTGACGATGTATCGAACAGTTTCGTCTGGTACTAAACCTTCATATTCCACAAAGGTTTCTATGCGTGTGAAAGATATATTTGGAAAATGTGTGGAATGAGCAGAAATCGCCTAAATAAAATTTCACAATTAAAGTATTGTTCATCAACGTGAACATCACGTATAACCACGATCCACAAGTGAATAGGAAAACTCCACCTGGTTTTGTTTTTGGTTCAGTTTATATAGTTGTAACTCATTATTATATATATTGAGTTCTTGTTTCATTACCATTTTCTTTACATATACTTTGATGCTTTGTAAAGATAAAAGAAAAATTCAACAACAGTCATAAGCACACAGACACACACACATAGACAGTTATTTGGCATTTTCAACGTGAACAGCACCTTATGTGACACATGGGTTAAGTGGTCGAGTTTGTTCGATACATCGTCAGACACATGTTCGATACATCGTCAGACACATGTTCTGTCCAGACAGACTATAGTACACTCCATCTACTCACCCATTGTACAAATTCACGACCCTTGCTGACACTCTCAGAGAAAAAGCGCGTGAGTTGTAGACTGAGGATCATTTCATGAGTTATTTACGACTGGTTAAATGTTGAGGAAAGTCTTGGTCCAGCCATTTCCACTTACTGGCTCTGGTATAATGTGTAATTGTGCCATTCTGCTGCTAGTAAACATTCAAGAAAAAGAGAACAATTCCGTAAGACTGTAGGCTGCTTTTTCACTCCACGTGAAACTGTGATGAATGTATTGTTGTTTTATTAACATAGTAATGAATTTCATTATACCTTCTTTTGAAGCCAGCCCGAAGCTGTTGTAGTCCTTGAAAAATAGACATGAAAGTGAAGTCGAATTTTCAAAACATCGTTGTTGCCAATTCTTTAAAACATTAATCCTCATCCAAGAACCATAATAATGTTTCTCAAACTGTGGGACGCACCCCCACCCCTAGGAGGCGCGACCGCATTTTTTTAGGGGGGGGTATTACAGAGAAGAAAAGGGGCGATCTAAAACGTTTGGGAAAGACTTCTATATGTGTGTAAATGTATATTTGGGGTATTTGTAAAAGGTGAGGAGCAAGAGGAGATCACCTAAATTTAATAATTTAATGATAAAAGTAGTGGAAAAACATTCTTAATTCTTTCGCACCTAAGTTTATAGATAAAAAAGGTACTTTTCCGTTAAACCCCCGCAAATGATAAGTTTTTACTATATGGATACAATGCTTATTAATAAATTTTAGAAATTTATTATGGACATTTACTATATGAATAAAATGCATATTTATATGTTTTTTTATATTTATATATTTTGTAAGTTATTACAATTTCGGGGGGTATAACGGAAAAGTTTAAAAAACTCTTCCATTGCTAGATTTAACACAATAAAAAACTTAAAACTGGTAATTTTTAGAAAGTTTAAAGAGGATACCCTTTCTTCACGGTGATACAGAATTCCAAACGTGCATGTCGCTAATGTCACATTTTTTAAAGAGTAACAGAAAGGTTTTATAGTATATATGTGCCCATGGCAGTAAAAAGAGTTGAATATAATACATTTATTACTTGTAAAACCAGTGTAATATATGGCATATATCTTTTCTTCTTTTAATTACTTGAAAAACATGTATGTCAGTTTCTACTAATTCTACGGGAAGTAGTTTGTGAAACGTAGAAAAATAATTAAGAGGCGTACAATAAAATTGAAGTAAAACATCACAACAGAAACAGGGTGGATTTGTTAAGATTGGATTCTCCACTCTTAACAAAAAGATCATTTTACCTTTAAGACTCTTTTCGAGGAGAGAAGTTTAGTTGTGCTTTCTTCATTCTTTCACAAAAAAGAATATTTTTCAATAATAATATTAATAAGAACAAATGAAGCATCAAATGAAGCATATATCGTTTAAACAACTAAAATAAAAAAGAAAAAGATGTATACAAAGATGTGTTGTTGTTTTTTTTAAATTGTGTCCCCCGTCCAACCAAAC
>NW_013665880.1:726635-732055 GCF_000517525.1 Limulus polyphemus
TATCTTTTTTAGGCAAATCAGGAAAATGCTGTACACATTTCGTAGATAAATGTAGTTAGTATTAATTTAAAATATATATACATAAGCAATTAAATAATGTGGTTGATGAAAAATCACAAAGTTATTGTAGCTGAAAAACAGCCTAAATTTATATATAATGTTAACTATCAAAAATAAGAATATTATTAACGAAGAATGATTTCCTCATGTAAAGAAAGTGACTGTAATTTATGTAACTCTTACTTTAAAAGAGGCAAAGAAATTACTGACGTCATTTTTCATGTTGTTACCAAATTTAACTGTAATTGAAAATTTTTATATATGTGTTTAAACGTTATGTTTTTTAAGCCATTTATATAAGGAAAACACAAAATTTAAGATTTATACATCCTCTAATTAGTCCTTTATATGCCAGATTTTTAATAAAGCTGTTAAAGATAGCTTAATTAACTAGTGAATCTTTTATTTTCTTTAATTGTGCCTATTTGGGTTTTATAATAATAAAAATTAACAAATTTAGTGCAACGCTTATATAATCAATAATATTTAAAATGTAGATGACGCTAAGAAGAAAAGTAGCCAAAGTTGCTAATTTTTTAGTCTATGTATATAGTTTGGCTTTTTACGTGTGCACAGTTGGCATTTGTGTTGTACGGTTTTACTCTAAAAGAGTATCTGGTAAGAACTTAAAATTATTTTACGTTGTTAGATGTTTTGTTTTATAATATTTTTCGAGGAAGATAACTCAAGGTTGTTTCTTTATACGTCGAGTAAATACGAGCGATGAGCGAAGATACCTATGCTAAGAACGGTATAAACGTCACTTTCGTTTGGCGTCGACTTCACATAGTAAAAATTTAAACGACTGTTCAGTTGGACCAATCGTCCGATTGCTTATCCATTTAAACTAGGTCCTTTCGAGGTCTCCTTAAGTTCTTCAATCAAGATGTCATCGAAATTGGTCCAGTCGACTACTCACAACAACTTGTGACTTTAAAACACCAGACAGACGGGCCAGTTCGCTTTATGTATGTAACAGATACATGTTCAAATGTTACCGAAGGAACAGTAGACGTTTGTACCAATTAAGGTAAACAGAGGTTAGAAAAGGATTTGTGCTATGTTCGTTCTTATATGAAACCTCTTACCATTATTTTGACAGACTCTGAAATGAGATGTTAATCTTTAGTATTCTATCAACGGGTGCCAAATGTCTTTGCAGAATAATAAATTCTGTGTTATGATAATAGCCAATTTCCAAGTTGCGGGTTCTAACATAAACTGGTATTAAAAGTATATGTATACATATATATTGTTGTAAGCTATATTTTCAATGATGTAATTTGTTTGCTAGAGGTAGCTACTGGTCGTAATGATGATGTAATGATCGAGAGACTTTATGAAATATATAGAAACAAAGATACTAATATAAATATGAGTAAGCAGTTATTATTTGAGTGTCATAGTGATTATATAACAAAGCTACTTACTGAAACGTTGTATTTGAAGTTAGGCCTGCATTTAGTTTTGGAGTTAGTGTTGAATCAGGCCTGGCA
Source organism: Limulus polyphemus (assembly GCF_000517525.1). Taxonomy (NCBI): domain Eukaryota; kingdom Metazoa; phylum Arthropoda; class Merostomata; order Xiphosura; family Limulidae; genus Limulus; species Limulus polyphemus. Next base: position 728,192 of record NW_013665880.1, read on the forward strand.
TGGCCTAGTGGGTAGGGCGCTCTACTCGCAAGCTGCAGGTCGCGGGTTCGAATCACCATCACCGAACATGCTCGCTCTTTAGAGTTGCTGTCAGTTCCAACCACCCAAGTGTAAAAATTTATTGGCTAGTATTAAAAAAACGAAAAGTAAACCTTAAAACTAGATAGAATTAAGGTCAAATGAAAAAGAAGTTAGTGTTGAACCGTTGTTTGTATAGTTAGGCCTACAACTTACAAAATAAATATGGCCATAGAAACACAATGGGTGCGACTATGGCGCATATTCCCTCGCTTTGTTTGGTCAAATACCCTCCTCTCAAAAACACTTTTAATTTGCCTCCTACACCTCTGCTAAAAAGCCCGCCGAATGATAAAATTGATAGAACACGCTACAACATGTAACAAATTTGTTGTTATATATTTATTTTAATGCCAACGTTTGTTTGGATTGAGTTTATATTTAAAAACATGCCTAGCTTATAGTATTAGATATGTATTGCGAAACTCCTGCCTATTCGCCAAAGTTGTAGAAGATTCTCGAGAGTAAGAATCAACAATATATCTATATACTTAAACGCTTAAATGTATTGTTACGGAATCTGAATTTTCTAGAAAACCTTCCCACGCTTATAAATATAACCAACGCGACGCGCCAAAAGAGAGTGTCTATCATTAGTTTGCTGTAATCAGTATGCTATAAACTTCGAAAGCTATAACTGTGATTTTTATAACGCTTATCAATCGAAAAACTTAAGATATTTGACCAGGACTATTTATAAATTTCGAACATTACAAATCGTCTAAATCAGTGGATTCTCATCGGATATTAGTATTTTTATGAAAACATTATATAAATTCATTGTGGAAAACAGCGTGTGTGGCCAAGGGCAAAGCTAGCTAGCTAGCTTCCCAGCGTATCGTATCTATGATACATCAACTCGTAATTAACTCGCTCATCGTAAACCCTTGATAAGATAACAAGGAGGTTACGGACTAGAAAGAAAACTTTATATTGTTTGTAAGTTTACGAAACTTTTGTTTATAAATGTTTGTTTGTAATAACTATTTGTAATAACTGTTATTGTAAATTGTATTGTTGTGTGTATATTAAAACGCATTTGTGTTAAAAACGAAGACGGTGTGTATCAATCTTGTTGGCAAATATCGTAAATTAACTAATATATCGGCATATATTTAAATACCAAATCCAAAATACAATTTAATTACTAAATTTAAATTATCAGTTAACTCGGCTTCGGACTATTCGAAATTCTAATATGTAACAAACAATATTGATAGAACACGCTGCAACAATATATTTTTTCTTTAGTTTTCTTCAGGGTGTGAAGTTCGACCATAATCGTTTTTTTTTTGTTTGTTTTTTGCCACAATACTCTTTGGATTAAAGGGACGGGCAGACATTTTGATAGTTTTATGTAAGTTCTCAACAAGTTTTCAACATCAGCAAATCTTTTAATCGTAAGCACATTTTCTGAGGGAAGGTGACCATTTTAAAAATGCGCATTTTAATTGATTTAATCTTGCATTAGTTGAAACACACCTGACGTGTATCCTAGAAATACTTGCACGTGACAGAATTTTTGCATATAACATCAATTCAGTTGTGCTCTCGTTTGACTGTATTTTTGTCGAGTTAAATTCATGATGTTAGTACAATGCGTAGGTTCAAGAAAGCAATTTTAAACAAAAATACGATACCCTATAACCTGAGCGCTTCCGAAAGTTGGACTTTTCTTCTTGTGGGCAAACAAGTCCTGTTAAAAGTTATTTCCAATATATTTTTCGTTTTCATGCGAATTAGTCAGCTTGAAAACAAAACGATTCCTGCCGCACTCTAATTCAAATTTAGCCAAAGAAACTGAACTTGTGTCACGTTTGGTGTTCTGGAAATTCGAATTTCATCTCACAAATAGAAGCCCGCCCAGTGGCACAGCGGTATGTCTGCGGACTTACAACGCTAGAAACCGGGTTTTGATACCCGTGGTAGGCAGAGCACAGATATCCCATTGTGTAGCTAAACACAAATAGAAATATATATATATATATTAATAAAGGTATAATTCTCTCTTTTCTTAAAATGATTTCTGAAGCAATTTAAAGATGAATAATTTTATAAGAAACCTCAGAGATGTAATTGAACAACTTTAACTCTTTTAACAGCTTGAAAAACTGTTTAAACATATTCTTGGCCTGTCATGTTACTGCATTAATATTTAGTTCTTATCTAAGGGTGCTCAACGTTGAATTCCATGCGATAGGTGTACTGTGTATAATTTATACAAAATGATAGGTTTATTGACGTAAAATAAATATCGAACATAATTTAAAAGTAATTCCTAGGCTAGCTAATACGGGTCTCTAAAACTAGTTATTGCTAGCTAATATATCTAATAAAAATTATTTTCTCAGGTGGCTCATACACTTATCTAGAATTATGTATTAACCTGGCTAACACAGCTATGTAGAGTTATTTATTAAGCTGGCTGACACAGCTATATATAATTACTCGTTAATTTGGCTGACACATCTATGTAGAATTATTCATTAAGCTGGCTGACACAGCTATATAGAATTATTCTTTAAGCTGGCTGACACAGTTATACAGAATTATTTATTAGGCTGTTTAATATATGTACAATGTTATTCCCCAAGCTGACTGATACATCTGTTTTGAATTATACCATAAACTGACTGACATAGCTCGTTATAATTATTTCTTAAGCTAGCTAATAAATTTTATAATATTATTTCATAAGCAGAGATTGGTATATCTTTGTAGAGCTAATTTCTAATCTGGTCGATAAGTGAAATGTTTATATAATGCGTTCCCTATAAATTCTAGATATAAAATTTGAATTTTTCTCTACTTCTGTTGGAAATTTGCAAGTCGGTTATTGAACAGATACAAACATAGATATAGGTGTGTAAACTCTGTAGTTTGTACCAATATATACAGTTGATCAGTTAACCTTTGATGACCCTCCCTTGACCATTTCACGTGGGGTATAGAGATGTTGATGAAATGTTGCAGTGCCACTTGCAGGCAGCTTCCTTCCTGTTTTGTTTTATTTTGTAGCCGAATGGGTAAAGTGTATTGCTAGGATCTACTTCTATGTGATTTTTTCAGCTATTATCAGCTTTATTGTTATTCTCATTTTAGTTTAAGTTTTATATGTGAACTAAGTCGTATGTAACGAATTCTTTATTCTTCACTAAGAATAGATACGTTAATACCAGAAATTTAGGCCTGGCATGGCCAGGTGATTAGGGTGCTCGACTCGCAATCTGCGTGTCGCGAGTTCGAATCCCCGTCCCACCAAACATGCTCTCTCTTTCAGACGTGGGAGCGTTATAATGTGACTATCAATCCCACTATTCGTTGGTAAAAGAGTAGCCCAAGAGTTGGTGATGACTAGCTGCCTTCCCTCTAGTCTTACACTGCTAAATTAGGGACGGCTAGCGTAGATAGCCCCCGTGTAGCTTTGCGCGAAATTCAAAACAAACAAACCAGAATTTTAGAAACAAAACAATATTTATTTGAACTTTCACAAGTAAAACAAAATATATTCAAAATTCCGTACTTTTACAAACTACACACCTAAATTTGTTATTTTTCTTTTTCTATTGAACAATCAACGTTTCGCTTTACAGCTTGTTCAGGAACGTTTTTACGGTTCGTGTTTTGGTGGAACTCTCCTGTAGAAGCTGTAAAACGAAACGTTGAGTGTCCAATTAAATAAGAAAAACAAAAAATTTGGTGTTATAAGGACGTTTATTGCTAGTCGTAAAATATCTGTTATACTCCAATATGCACTGCACATCTAAAAACTTCACATAACTTCTA
>NW_013665880.1:732109-732786 GCF_000517525.1 Limulus polyphemus
AAACAAACTGAAGAAAAGGAAAGAACATTGATGTTAAACGAATATGCATCCTCTTACATCCTGTTTTTTGTGTGTGAAATCTACGTCTTTTAGTTTCAAAACTACGTGTTGTGGTCTTTCTTTTATGTATTGCGTTATGACGTATTGTGAAAAATCTGTACGTGATGGAGAAAAATGGATATCATTTTCGGATTCAGTGTACAGGAATTACTGTACAATATGAAAAAAATTCAAGACAATAAAACCATTAGAGGTCTGTGTAGTCTAACTTTGACACAGTATGCTAGGAAAATGAACGAGAAAGAAGACTTAACTTCAAAATTTAATCACAAAAATCTGCTTGATAATACAACACTAAGAAACGTTCAGTTTCATAGTAATTCAACACTTTTAACCGAGTTTCATGCAATATCATATTGTTACGTCTGTGTTCGTTTGTAAATTTTCCGTAGAAATTCTTTCCGAAGAAACTTCTGCGATACAAGTCCTTTCTTAAATAAAACTAGTTTATTCTTTCTTAATTCAACTTTGCAATACACTTAATTTCCACAGTCACTTCAACTTAAACTCACGCTATAATTCAAAACGATTCACGCCCTTTACTTACGGTCACTACCGCGCTTGACTCAACTGTCCGTCTCTGTCTGTCTGCAATTCTATATGGATTCATTATCTGG
>NW_013665880.1:733777-741439 GCF_000517525.1 Limulus polyphemus
TTTCTTGCACGAGTTTGGGGCAAAGGACCAGCAATGTCAACGGCTACTCTTTCCATTGGTGCGCCTACTTGATATAACTTCATTGGAGCACGTCCTTATGCTTGGGTCCCCTTTTAGCACAACATGTACTGCATATCCTGCACCATTCTTCCACATTTTGCCTTATACCTATCCAGTAAAATCTCTGTCGTAGGTGACTCAATGTCTTCTTAACTCCGGGATGTCCTCCTGTTAAACTATCATGGGATTGACGCAGCACAACTTCCCGTAACTTTCTCGGTATAGCCGTTTACCAGGTCATCACTTTCCCATCTGCAGTTTCCCATCTCTGGAGAAGAATACCATCTTCAAGCTTCAAGTAGTCCCAGTGTGCCCAATAGTTCTTTGTCACGGGGCTTAGACTAGACACCTTCTCCCAAGTAGGGTGCAAAACATTTGCTTTTAGAAAATCAATTATTGGCTTCAAATCTTGGCCTTTCTCCTGCTCTGCTTTAATATTTATACCTGGTTCCACTTCACCATCATCAACTCCTTCAGTCACTTGGACTTCAGCTTGATGACACGTGACTACCGCTGTCGTAACAATATGTCTTCTCTACATTCTCGAGCGTCTGGTTTGTCAATCTTAAATTATTATTATTTTCATTTAGGTGTTGTTATTGGACCTAGTGGTTCATACACACAGAGGAATCAGTCTTTAATTAGATTTTGTTTTATAATTCTACTCGCGAAATTAAGACGACGAAATTACAAGACTACGCGGGACTACCATTGACTATGGATAAAACACTTGATCAACTTATTTACATAGTGTGACATAATAATTTAATTACGATCATGAAATATAGCTATCGCGATAAACTCCTCAGCGCCATCTAATAACTCTAACGGGTGTAAACTTATTATAAATAAACCAACTCAACTTTTACAAGCTGGCGAAGAATTATTATAATTATGCTTGTTATAAGGCATTACTGTTAGGCCTATTATATTTTCAAACACTACATTCTATATCTAGTTCATCAGGGATTTTCAGGAATTAGAAGAGTGTGTAATAAGAGTATTCCAACCACACTATATTTGTCAAATACATTGCCGACAATGCGTTTGTAGTGTAAATGTAATAGAGCTTATAATAATGCCGTATGACAAGTATAGTTGTAAAAACTCAAAAGAAAGCTCAAGTAAACGATAGACAAAAATGATAATAACTTCCAATCAGAGTAAGCTTTGCAGTTAGAGCAAAACTAGAAATCAACCTAGCCATCAGTATAGAAAGAAACAGGAGATAACCTAAAAAATAAAAAAATAAATAAATTTTACTTTCTAAGCTTTTCTTCCCTTACAAGCATTTTTCTCATGTAAAAAATATTAAAAGCAGGTTAAGTAAATGTTGATTTTACTGTTATCACTTGCGAACATTATTTTAATGTGGGGGGGGGGAGCAAAACGAAAACTTTGCTGAGTTAGGGGCGCCGCTATTTAAATTTGGGTACCATCGTTGTTAAGAATATTGTTGGCTGTAACGTCAGTAATATCTCACGAGGTTCGGCCATCTTAGGAAATTTAGATTGTTTAATTTATGTGATGCATATTGGTGTATACAAACATTTTGAAACTAGTAATAAGCGACCTTATAGCACCAAATTTGTTATATTAATTTAATTGGACACTCAATATTTCGCTTTACTGAAGAAGCTGTAAAGCGAAACGTTGAGTGTCTAATTAAAGTAATATAACAAATTTGGTGTTATAAGGTGGCTTATTACTATTAGATTTAGTTCAGTCTTAAATAGATATTTTTAAACTAACATTGTCAAACAATCTTTATAATATAAATATAGTTATAAAAAATCAAAATAAATGTAATAATATTTGATATACTAACTAGCATAACCAATACTGTTAATGAAATCAGCAACAGATAAATAATATAGAATACTTTACTTAAGGAACACATAAGCACTAATTGTTACTTTGAACAATCGTCATAGAAGTTATATAGTAGGAAGGTTAATGTGTTTCTTTGGTAATATGGTGTGCTAGAATGAGCTTTACAATTTCCAAAGAGAACTCATTAAACCTTCATACTACATAACTTCAGAGACTATTCCCATCTCTGACAATTCAAGACATGTTTGCTTTTTAACAACGCAATTTGATTGAACTTGTACCTTAAACGTTGTACGTGATCACGTCTTACTGTTAGAGATTAAACGTTGTATAGAAATAAACCTATTATCCAACAAATAGCTTTCCAATGGTACAACTAAAAACCAATGTTTATGAAGATACAAAACAATCAATAAAAATTTAATATCTTACTATTATAATATGTATAACAAAGCTAAATGTAATAAGAAGAAAATAGCTAGCTAAACTTAATACGCTGTGTTTCTATACACTTTTACCACCAGTCTTATTTAAACTCCTTAGATTAGCTTCCTAAGTAGGCTTAGTGTTTAATTGGGGGTATTTAATTAATACAAAAGACAAAGAATCATTCACAAGGATCATATAGGCAGTGGAAGAAGAAAACACAAAAACCCACCTAAACCGTTACAGCTCCATTTTCAACAATTTCATGTCATCTTAATTAATCATCAGTTTACCAGCTAAAATTTGTAAGTGTTGCGATTATACGAAACACTGGATATAAACTGTAATTACTGTCTCTTTCGAACATTTTTGGAATAACATAAAATCTTAGGGAAATCAAATATACCTTCTTTGTTAATTCCGCGTAGTGATATAGGCACGTACAAGAACTAACAATGAAACATAAGTTGGAAAGAATTAGTATAAGAATCAAATACCTGAAGTGGAAATCACAAGATTTGAGATTTAGTGTTAAGCGGTCTTTTAGAAACCTTTTTCCAATATTGCACTCAGTATGATATTGGAAGTGTCTTGCAAATCGATAATAAACACGTTTTTTTTTCACACAAATTCTGTTTATAACATTGTTGGTACGAGAGAAATTCGGCGACACATTCAAAATCTTCAGTTTTAGATGATAATACAGTCGTGGTGTCTTAATTACAAAACACAACAACAACTTAGTTATCAGAATGTAATACCTACTTTCTGCATTGCTAATCTGCCTAAAAATACAATGTTTTATTCATAGGGTTATCTGTGGTGAATATTCGAATTAACTCTGTATTATACTATTCGGTTATTCATCACAAAAATCTATGAATAAAACATTGTATTTTTAGGCTATTTAAAACGCTGAAAATAGTGATTAGAATCTGATAATCAGCTTTTTTGTAATTAAGGTATCATGACAAACGGAAAACTAAAACTTGCACTGAACAGTGTTTATATGTGAAATTTCTGTCTGTATTGCAAAGAGTTGGCAACGTTAACACAATCGCTGACAAAAGTATTTGGGTTGCTAACAAAAAAAAGAGAGAGAGAAGCCATAAGGAAAATTATATATATAATTTCTAATTGTTAATTATATTGAAAAATATAAATCAAGTTTGAGATTCAGCTTCAAAATAGAATAAATTATTACATAACGTGCATAAATTGTAAAATGACAAGCAGAGACTAATCTCATATTTTGATAAAGGTGTTTGGTCAATCAACATATTTCGAAAGAAACCCATCTGTTATTAGTTATTGACAATTACCATGATTGAAAACCAACATTTGACGATAACTGCAGAATGAATAAATACATAATCATTAAGTGCTGAAAAATAAATTAGAATTTTATTATCCAAAAAAAGTAACAAAAATGGTTAAAATAAAGAGTACAGTAACGATCTGTAATGATACAACTAAACAAAAACGGAAAAATTACCAGAAAACAAGCAAAAAGAGTCAGTCTACCTAAAACACCGTGTTGGCTACTATTGAAAAATACAGGAGAACTGGAACTTCAGCGACTAGCTCCAGATGTGACAGATAAAGCAAGATTTCCGCAAAATCTAGAAGATTTGTTCAGAAACTTGACAAAATCCTCGGATTACTGTAAAATATTTGCCACAAGAAATGAGAGAAGATGATTAAAAAGTTTACAAGCAAACAAATCAACTCCACCTTAACGAGGTGAATGTTCATGGGCGAAAACCAAGGTGTAAACCTATATTAAAAGCAATACACAATTGAATCCTTGAAGAAGTTTGATGATTTCTTCAACCAAATTTTACTGTCAGACGAATCCAAACTAGAACTTTTTTCACCAAGAAAACAACTATATGGTTGAAGGAAAGAGAAGATAATAACTTAAAGAAAAGTTAATCATGCTCAGTATTAAACATGGCGAATACTGTGTGATGGTATGGGCTTGATTTTCTTCCTCAGGCACTGGCGACTTTTGTATTGTAAAAGGATCGATGAATGCTATGAAATATTAAGAAATATTGCACTCGTATTTGTTACTTAGTGCTAGAAGGCTTATTGGACTGAAAATTGTATTTCAGCAGGATAATGACCCTACGTGTTCTTCAAAGTCTACAAAGGAATTTTTGAGAAAAAAAAAGGATTATAGTTATAGATTGGTCATCTCTGTTCCTAGATTGAATCCTATCAAGATGTTGTGTGGATTGACTTGAAGGCTGCTGTATCAAAGAGGAAATCAACGTCAAGTGCAGAATTCAAAGCTGTCTTGAAGAACGGAGAAAAATGTGTTCAGAAAGATACTAGGAACTGGATTCAAAATACGAAGAAAAAAAAAGACTACAAACTGTAAGGGAAGCAAAAGGTGGACACACAAAATACTAAAGTAAGAGTGCCTAAACACTTTGTCAGTGGCTCAGCGATAAGTTTGAGGACTTATAACGCTAATTACCGGGCTTCGATACTCGCAGTGGGCAAAGCATAGATAGCCCATGATGTAGCTTTGTGTTAATAATAAAACAACAGACTAACATTCTCATTCAGAGATTATAATGGAAAATATCTGCTTACATAAACAAGTTTTTTTACAAAAAATATTAACTAACTACATGGGGAAATATAGATATTTTAATATTAAACAGTGGATTACAGATAGCTTTACCATAGCTTTAGGAAAATAAAGAAATCCAGGAATGTAATTAAAACACTGCAGGAAACACAAATAGTGATTAATACTATTTCATGATTCAATTAAATTACACTAGGCATACGAAATATTTTTAAAGTTTATTTTCATATTCGAACTAAATTTTGTTCAATTATGAAACCTACAAAAATAAAACCACGAAGAAAACACCAATTTCTACAGTTGATATATAAAAATGTTTTTCGTCTATAAGACAACAATAACGACAAATTTTCTTTAATTCAGAGTTGGTTATCATATTTTATATATACATATACATACATACGCTGTGCAATACTTGAAATGTAATTTAATCTGTTGCAGGAACTACAAGACAGTTCTTTATACGCGAACATCACGGAATTAGTGTTACAACATTAATTCCTAAGGCTGACTTTTATGAATCTGGATAATAACGATATTTTATGCTCCAGCAATTGTGTTGCACATACGAAAATCAAATTACTTCATAAAGAAACTTTAAGAACATAGTTTATTAAGTAACACAAAAAGTTCAATACCTTTCCTGGCTGTTCGTGTTTGATGAGACGGCTAACTATTCGCCGCGAACATGGCCGAACAAATTGGATTTTTTACTTCCTCGTTAGGCATGTAGATGTTCCCCACAAACTGAGCGTCGTAGACGGACAAAAAATTCAAAAAACATCTTCGTAATATATTGGAATAATAGCGCCGGGAACGTTTTCAATATATTATTATAACCTCTATTTTTATAGTTGTCTATCGTATGACAGACAGTTAAGGTCAAACTGTAATGACGTAATTTCTGAGTGAAGCTAGATCGATACATAAGTTGATTTGATCTGGAACGCTTTTGGTATCCGGCATATCTCCACCATAGTGTTTGTCTTCCTCAGAAGTATTCTACCTATTTATAACATCTTGGCAGATGGCTTATCAAGTATCAATGCACATTTTCATATTTTTATTTTGCTTCAGCAAACATTAATGACAAAAAGAGGGATATTTTGGAATATTGTTCCCTACTCTACCTCTTATGCACACTAGTCAATAACACTGTGGTATCGTAATATTCCAAACGTCAAAATTAATTTTTAAACTAGGGAGGATATTCATTACATAGACATTGTTCATTGTCTCCTAGCAAAACTAATGTGCTTTACATGGTTTTTCAATAAATATATTGCAACGTTTAGATGCCAACAACCACTCTTATCTCGTTTTAAACAAAACCGACAGTAGAGTGCATTTTAATATTAGCACAAATTATTCAAAGAAAGTTACATTAATGGCATATATTTTTCATATTTCCATGAGCAAGTAATACAGAGAATAAACGTTCAATTCAATGACAAGAAATAATATGACATCAACACAGTTGTTGTGAGATATTACAAGTTGTTTTGTTTAGACATCTGTATAATAACAGTGTCATAGGAAATGGGATCCGGGTCCCCTACTCTTCAATCTGCCCCAGTAAAAATGCAACAAAATTATGAAAATTACTCTCAGAAAAAGCAGAAGAATGCATAAAACTTCCAGAATCCCAGAGATGATAAGGCGAGCCATGGGCTCCGGCTATAGTGGGTGCCCCATACATGGGTTCCAGCCGTAATGGGTGCCCCATACATTTGAAATCTACCTCCTACACCGCTGAATAAACTAAAGTTGGGTCTCATGATGCCCTACATCAAATTGGTTTTTCTAGATCAAGTTCAGATGAATATTTCTTAAGCTAAGGGCCCATTCAACATTACTGACCGGCGTTGAAACCACCATGACGACGTCTCGGCTGGTTCAACTATGACTGTAAATCTGGATCGCTTTGTTGACTTTGTTGGAACTTTCAAGATGGACGTCAGGTAAAAGAAAAAGTTTTCAGAATGATTGAACTTCGCACAACGTTATGAAATACATGCGATCAAAAATCACTGTAAAAATATAACATTGAAATAAAAACATTTTTTATCTTGCGACGTTTCGAACAACTGTTCTTCGACAATTCCATTTTCATAATAAAGCCTAAGGAAGATTGGTTGCTCGAAACGTTGCTAGATAACTTTGTGTCTGTTTAAACGTACTGTAAATGTGGATGAAACAACGTTTTGCTTTTAAAATAAAATAAATGTGAAAGCACAACACTGTACTTTCATCTATTGCAAGTGTCACTTCTCTCGTGGAAGCTGCCATATTGCCTTATTCAATCTAAACGCTCCTTCTAACCCACTCTATGTGTGCACTGTGGTAATGTTATGAGATTTAAGCTATTTAGACTATAGATTGTGTTTTCGTGTTATAATTTGCAGTCATTCTAGAACGAAAAAAGCATATTTTTATTTATTTCCTTTTTTTATGGTGATTACGATGTCGGTCAAATTGACAGACCCCATATAGTTAGGGTAGAGAAAATAACAGACAAAATACAAAGTTTTACTGAAAAAAAAACGTTTGAAATATACTTAAGAGGTTTTAGAGATTACGCAAATAATATTTGAAGTTTTCCAAATAGTTTAAATAGAAATCCAAAGGATAAAGTCACACTTGGATGTCAGAAGTGAGCGTTACTGATGTATTAGTTAACCACGAACCTCATTTCCGACTGTTGTGAGAGTGAGAGTGGAATATTGTATCCTAGAGACCTA
>NW_013665880.1:742439-744319 GCF_000517525.1 Limulus polyphemus
ATATATTTTTTGTTTGTAACAAATAGCGCAAAATACCATATGCTTATTCCCATTCCACACGTTGTCTATCTACTCTTTACCTATCAATGTATATATATATATATATGTGTGTGTGTGTGTGTGTGTGTTAAGTGTACATTCACTGAAGGTGTAAGCTAGTTTTTTGATTATAATGGGAAAATACCTAAACGATAATATGTGACATGTACTTGCTTATTCCTTTACTTGTTTATTTTGTAAATAAAGTTTCGGTTGCTGCAGTAATTCTTCATTCTTCGTTAAAAAAATACAAAAGAAATATACGTGATGTATTCTTATGATGCTGCTTATTCGTCAATTCTTACATATAGATTATATCATTATTAAAGAGATTAAAGGGGGTGAGAGTTTGTTTCCCCCAGAGGCTTGTCATTACGAAAAGAGAAATGAAAGTTGACACATACAGTGTATATGGGGACATTTTCGTTCTACAGCATTACAATGAGTATTTCCAATCTGTAAAATTACATACATTGAGTATATGCATTTCAGTTTGTAGCATTATAACAGTAGGCATGGGAATTTTTTACTCTATAGCATGTTCGATAAACTGTCCTTGCAAGTCAGTCTTTCATGATTGATTATTCTTCAAATATTACGTATTCTCATATAAATGCCTGCCGGTAGTTTAAATAGATTTCTGAACTCACTTGAAATAAATGCATTTGAATTGCTTATTTGCATGTTCTATAACATGCATAATTAATAACCTTAAAACCAAGAATCGTATATACTGTAGATATAGATATATATATATCTCAGTAGCAATATATTTTAGTATTCGTAATACAGGATTCGACGACACAACAATCTGTTTGTTTGTTTGTAATTAAGCACAAAGCTACATAATGGGCTATCTGTGCTCTGCCCACCACGGGTATCGAAACCCGAGGTATATAACTTTCTAATTCCTTTTCTGGTGAGTATATAACCTTCTAATTCCTTTTCTGGTGGGCATATAACCTTTTAATTCCTTTTCTGGTGGGTATATAACCTTCTAATTCCTTTTCTGGTGGGTATATAACCTTCCAAAGGGGCAGAACGACTAAAGAACGCACTAATATAAATATATATATTGTTTTACATATAAAGCTATTGTAGATTATATAAAGTGTTGGATAAAAGTAGTTCGTTGTCAGGATTGTTTACAGCAAACTTCAAAGGTCAAACTAACAATAATAGTTATAGAGTTCGACGCTACTTACGATAATGGTACTTGAGGTCCAGTGGGTAACCTGAAGATTATCTGTTTAAACTTTGGTTCTTGTTGGATTGTTCTCAGGCAACGTGTAATATACAGTAGTTATTTGGAAACAACCCAATGCATATATATATATATATTTTATATAAACTCTACCCAAAAGCTACAAGTTTCGCTATCCATATGCAACACGTCAACTGTAAGACGTCACGGGTAGCCAGCCAATAAGAGCCCAGCGCACGTCGTAGTAGGAGGATTGGGCTATTTGTCGGATTTTTGAAATAAACACGAATTGGTTAGATTTCTTGATGAGAAGCTGAGAGAAATTTACCAGAACTGGAACAAAAGGTCATGAGCTGGTTGTTAGATGATATAGAAGTGAATGTTAAATCATGTTCGAATTACGCCGGGAAATAAGAAGGCTATAAATACATAGTTAGCCCCCCCAGTGGCACAGCGGTATGTCTGCGGACTTACAACGCTAGAACTAATTCCGTTTATAGTGGGTATATAACCTTCTAATTCCTTTTATAGTGGGTATATAACCTTCTAATTCCTTTTCTGGTGAAAAGGTTATATACCCACCAGAAAAGGAATTAGAAGGTTATATACCCACTATAAAAGGAATTAGAAGGTTATA
>NW_013665880.1:744528-748135 GCF_000517525.1 Limulus polyphemus
CACACTGGTATTGTTAATCCATATACTCACATGTACACCTCTTCACACACACACACTGGTATTGTTAATCCATATACTCACATGTACACCTCCACACACACACACACTGGTATTGTTAATCCAAATGTTTCAGATGGAGAGATACTAGGAGCTATATTAGACCATTGAAAAAAAATCATTTGACTGAAGAGGTGGACGAACCTTTAAATGTTTAACTACAGACAGAGTGTCACGAGACATCGATATAGACTACCACTGTCTGAATCACGTGACTTTCGTGCACATCTTTTTAGCTTTACAATCAATAAGCTCAAACAATCTTTTAGGTAGATAGATAGATCTTTCATTATTCTGTCTACCCGGCATGGCCAGGTGGTTAGGGCGCTCGACTCGCAAGCTTAGGGTTGCGGGTTCGAATCCCTGTCCCACCAAACATGCTCGCCCTTTCAGCCGTGGGGGCGTTATAATATGACGGTCAATCCCACAATTAATTGGTAAAAGAGGAGCCCAAGAGTTGGCGGTGGGTGGTGATGACTAGCTTTGGTATCACAGACGAATTTACAGCCAGAAACTGACATCATATGGGATTTTTTTTTGTGGCGTTAATATTCTGCTCGCAAAAACGTTTGTTAAGTTTAAATAGAACTCCTGAGATCATCTGAAGAATCCTGTAAGTGTATATGTGGTGTATTTTGAAATTTCTTCTTCACACTTACTTATGCGGAGCACAGAATTTAAAGACATCAAACTAAAATCATATGACTAGATGTTTCGCAGGGTTCCCGAAAATTTTCTGTTTCAACAGTAAACAATACCAAAATTAAGAGTAGGAAATATTCTTATTTCTTGCTCTTTAAACTTCATATGTCATGTTGTGTTGTAGCCTACAGAGTGCATAAATTTTCTGATGATTCATGGCATGCGCACATTTTACTGACGTCACGACAATACAAATTGCAACGTTAAACGTCCCTTATGTGACGTCATTTTAGTGTTTACTGACTGACTGACTGACAGACAGACAACACACTACTGTATACTGGTGCGAGTGATTAAAACAGGTTACCCGTCCAGGCGGCCTTAGTCCCTTTTCGGGGAAAATATACAGAGAGCGCTGATGTCTTAGAGGAGGAGTGACATCATAGTTCGATACTAAGGTCTGTTACTATTGGCAGATGTTGTTACTAAGGTTCTATAGGCGGACGGTGTACTCGTGGTTACTACTTAGAAAGTAATCGATTTCTGACAAACTAGATAAATGGTTGGTGTTGGATGAAGGTAGAATAACAATATAATATGTATTCTTATATTTATGCATTAGAAAGTTAATTATAAGATGACGTACTTCATACAAGGTCTGTCAATGTTTTTGGAAAAAGCGTAATAATGTATATCGGAAGTAACAGTGATCGATGTCAATTACAATAAGATTTATGACTTTGTCCTAATTGACGTGAATTAAACAAGCTCTTGTGATATGTAGCCTTCTTTTCTGTTACAGATTAGTGTGATGTCGAAGTGGAAGGACGGAAAAGTACATAATGGATTAAAGATTGCATGCTTTAGAAAACATCCCGTATAGTCGTGTTGAGAACCAGAACCAAGAATCGTGAATTAGATTTTCAGGATGGACAGATGTATCTAGAACAGAACATTTAGGAAAGAGTTTTATCCCTGAATACCATTTTTGTTAAAGCTGCCTGAAAGAGAACTGGGTCAGGAGTATATAAGGCGGACCTATTACTGAAAGGCATTAGTTTCGATGATTTGATGGGATCATTTAATCAGACACTAAAGGTTCTTAGAACAAAAGGATGCTCATGTTACCAAACTGTTCCATGTGAATGACTGTGTATGTAAGTGAAAATTATAACCTCAATAAGATCACACACAAAAAAGTTTTATAGCAGACAACTAAAACTTCATACAGAATTATCCTCGTGTAGGCTGAGTTTTCAATGGATTTCCTTTACCGTTTTTCTTGACTTTGAGACGACGTTTCGAGCTCCATGAGGTCTTCCCTCGTTTCACTGCACACAAAACAAACACAGTTCTTTAAGTTTTCTTCCAGCGGAAAAAAGACGTGTTCAGTTTCCATGATAACGTATCTCTTATCTATAATTGTTTTTATCAAAATGTATCATTTTTCATATTTTTAGACTTATCGATTTTCGGAAAATTAAAACATATTTTCGACGTGTGTATGTGTGTGTGTAAAACTGAATGTGATTAGCTCGAATGGGTGTTTGCATGTACACAATATACATATATATATACTTCCAGTATTGTACATAAATTATAGGCCACTCAATTATCACCATGTACTTTAAATAAAAAAATATGCTAAGTTCATAATGAAGGCAAAACATACGTAAATTTGCAGTTTATTTCATAAATACGTTTCCATTGTCAGAACAACACTGGCAGGGTCACGTGCTTCACATAGTTTTCTCCATATTTTTATGGTCAGTAAAGAAAAGGGTGTAAAGAAACTCATAGCAGCGCGTTCATTCATTGTTCACAGTATGTACTCTAAGCACCATTAAAGCACTGTTTTCCGTTTTAATGTATTTTGTTTCTTAGTACTGAATTGTAATTACAGTTAAACATATTCATTTTTGCGTTATGAACCTATCTTGCTTTCGTTTCGCAACCAAATAGCTTTGTATTTTTTTGTAAATTAATTCCAATCTAACTATAACAAAGTCGACTCAGTTCTGAAAGATCGGTTTACAGCGCCACCATATTCAGTAGTTTGAACAGAACTCACGTGAGAGTAAACAAGCATGCGCTTGATGTAGTCGTTAGTTAGGCCGTCAGAATGTCCCGACTTACTCACGAAAGGAAGACGTAAAGTGTTTGTCTCTGTAGAACTGTTAGTCGATATAGTGCGCTCCAGAATATTTGATATAATATCAAGGGTCTGGCTATGCGGAGTCGCCGTGCTGTATTGTAAAGTGATGGAAATTTGGTATTGAACAGTAGACGGTGGATTATAATATTGGCGTCGAACTCGTGATTTTGTATAAAGGTTGATTTTACACACAGTGGGTTTAAAATATTATTATTGATGTCCTGTCTTGAACTATACCGCGATTTTTGTCTGTTTTGTCTTTCTCTTAAAGATCAAGAACTGTTATTGAATCTGGAATTGTTTAGTCGCAATTCGGTTGTTGTAAATCCCGAATTTCAATCGATACTTGTAGTTGCACTTGGGTTGTGATGTAAATTATGAACTTGTTTCATCTGGTTCTTGTGGTAGCAGTTGGGTTTTAGTGCAAATTGTGAGCTTGTTTCATCTGGTTCTTATAGTTGTAGCTTGGTTGTGGTGTAAACTGTGAACTTGTTTCATCTGGTTCTTATAGTTGTAGCTTGGTTGTGGTGTAAACTGTGAACTTGTTTCATCTGGTTCTTATAGTTGTAGCTTGGTTGTGGTGTAAACTGTGAACTTGTTTCATCTGGTTCTTATAGTTGTAGCTTGGTTGTGGTGTAAACTGTGAGCTTGTTTCATCTGGTTCTTATAGTTGTAGCTTGGTTGTGGTGTAAACTGTGAGCTTGTTTCATCTGGTTCTTATAGTTGTAGCTTGGTTGTGGTGTAAACTGTGAA
>NW_013665880.1:748257-753716 GCF_000517525.1 Limulus polyphemus
GAACTTGTTTCATCTGGTTCTAGTAATTATAGTTGGGTTGTAATGTAAATTGTGAAATTGTTTCATCTGATTCTTGTAGTTGTAGCTTGGTTGTGGTGTAAACTGTGAACTTGTTTCATCTGGTTCTTATAGTTGTAGCTTGGTTGTGGTGTAAACTGTGAACTTGTTTCATCTGGTTCTAGTAATTATAGTTGGGTTGTAATGTAAATTGTGAAATTGTTTCATCTGATTCTTGTAGTTGCAGTTGGGTTATGACTAAATCTTGAAGTTGTTTCATAATCTTATAGATGCATTAGGGTTTTAATGTAAATTGTGAATTTGTTTCATCTGGATCTTGAGTTATAAGTTATGGTTATTTGAATTAAGATTTCTGGTACAAAAATAATACCAACATTTAAACTGTACCAAATTATTAGAACATAAGAATGAGCTAGCTCATATCCATTTAAATAGTGTAAAAAGTCTTAAGACCTGACCACAAATTCATAATGCAGAAAAACCCTCGTCACCAACTACAGCTTAAGCAACACGTTTTTGGACAAAACAAGATTTTGAAGTCGCAGGTCTTGCCAAGACAAAACATGGCATTGCGTCTACGTTATGCGTGTTTTCGTCCACATTTGCAGTTCTCCTCCTTACACAGTGTATGAAGAAAGAAACTGATAGGCTCAGCCAAGATTAGTTCAAAAATCTGACTGGGAAAGTGTAAAAATAACTTAGTTGACCAAAATATCAGAAAGGTTATTAAACCTCATAAAAACTTTACCATATTGGTCAACTCGGGGTTTCTCGTTGATAGCGTAGTTGTATTCGCACAAGTCATGAAACGGCATGACTCTCGAGACTAATCGAGTGTAAAAACTGATTTTTTTTTTCGCAGTTGAAGATATAGGGCCAAAGAAGATTCACGAAAGAAGACCATGTTAAGTAAGTATTGACATGAGTGAAATGTTTTTTCTTTTTATTGAATGTCATTCCTTAGCATATCAAATTAAACCAAAGTAACTGTATTTATTTAAGTTTCCAAAACTTGTTAGAAGTTTTTCGATTTCGCTCTGACTTCGATAAAAATCGTTATTTCTAATATCGAGTGTAAAGAAATTATACGCGAGAGTATATTTTATTTCTTCAAATTGATTAGTTAGATTTATTTAGAAATATAGGGCAACGTTTCCCAAAATGTGTCCCCCCCCCCCAAGGGCGCAAATCATCTCGAGCGATTAGGAAAATCAATAGTGCAATAATATAAAATTAAGCGTTTTAATATGTTCGTTATTAAGGAAAATAATAGGTAATTACTACAACACATATAGTATTTTGATGTGTATTCGTGTAATACATCACGTCGCGTAGCTCACTTTCTAACACACACTTAAAAAAAAGCAAAATTATGAAGAAAAAAAAAGGTGTGGCTGATAAAAGTTTGGGAAACGCTGGTCAAAAGTATAAGCATTGAAGTTATAATAGAGTTTAACACATAACATGGATAAGGTAGGATGAAGTGTAACACCTGACATGGATAAGTTATAATGGAGTTTAACACATAACATGGGTAAGTTACGATGAAGTGTAACACCTGACATGGATAAGTTATAATGGAGTTTAACACATGATGTGGGTAAGTTACGATGAAGTGTAACACCTGACATGGATAAGTTATAATGGAGTTTAACACATAACATGGGTAAGTTACGATGAAGTGTAACACCTGACATGGATAAGTTATAATGGAGTTTAACACACAACATGGGTAAGTTACGATGAAGTGTAACACCTGACATGGATAAGTTATAATGGAGTTTAACACATGATGTGGGTAAGTTATTATGGAGTCGAACATCTGACATGGATAAGTTATAATGGGGTTTTGCACATGATGTGGGTATTTAATTTTGTTTTGTAGATTGCGACGTTATTCTTGCAGGGCCATTGAAGAAGTTAAGTTTTGAAAACTTGTACAACAAGAAGCATAACCTCATTGTTAAGCAAGCCTTAAGGATACGTCAAATAGTAAATCCTATTAGTTGCTGACTAATTTGTTTAAGCCAATAATTCAAAGTTGGCTGTATCAGTCGTTCCCGCGAACTTCTTCTTCAAGTGATTGCTACGTGTATGTATTTTAAGAAGACCTGATTCTTTTTTTTTTATACCGAAAGATGAAAATCGATAATCACTCAGTGACGGTTGGAGTTGTGACACAGTTTTCTCAGTGTCTTTATTAAGGTGTGATTTTCATATATAACAATTTATTCGCGACTCTGTTCGGTAAATATGTGTATATATATATATATATATATATGTTTGGCAAATCTTACGTACTGAAACGTTTCATCTGCGTTCGCTCCATTACTTACTTTACATTGTAACAAGTTAAAGTGTTGATTGTACCAAGAACTATAATTTATCATTGATTTTGTGTGCTGATGTGTCGATATTTTTGATGTTTAGTTTTGTCAGCAAGAAATATTGAACAGATGATTTTCTATCATTGTGGGAACCATTTGTATGGTATATTTATCTTCTCTTTTTTTATGTATATGTTCCATTGGCTAGGTGAGAAGATGTAGGTGAATCAAGGTTAATGAGTAGAGTTTCAATTCTGATGTGTCCCTCTGTATAAGGCGTTGGATAGACTCTGTTATCTTTACAATACATTTTTATAATTCTATATTAATGCTCTATGCTGAAGAAACACAATGGGTAGTTGCAATATCATTGACTAGTTTACGTTACATAAAAGACAAATTATACCAATAGCATTAAATAATATATTTAACTTATTCAAACTTAGAACTGTGTGTACGCTTTATTTAGATAATTACCAATTAACTGGACATTGACCATGGTGAATTAAACGTAAATGTGATCGGCTATAACTCGAGAGAAAGGCCTACTGGTATTCTATCAAATAAAGGGGAGATAAAACAAGAACAAAATAGTTCAGAGAATATACATGCGACAAGGATTGCTGGAAGGACAAGCCAAACAAAACAAAATAGTTCAGAGAATATACATGCGACAAGGATTGCTGGAAGGACAAGCCAAACAAAAACAAAATAGTTCAGAGAATATACATGCGACGAGGATTGCTGGAAGGACAAGCCAAACAAAAACAAAATAATTCAGAGAATATACATGCGACAAGGATTGCTGGAAGGACAAGCCAAACAAAAACAAAATAGTTCAGAGAATATACATGCGACAAGGATTGCTGGAAGGACAAGCCAAACAAAAACAAAATAGTTCAGAGAATATACATGCGACAAGGATTGCTGGAAGGACAATTGAAAAAAACAAGAACGAAATAGTTCAGAGAATATGCATGCGGTTGTTTGCCCCCCTCCCCCCAGAAAAAAAGGCATTAAGAACATAGGGAACTGAAATATTGGAAGGTACTGAAAACTTGTCGACTTTCGAAAAAAACCTTAATTAAAAGTGTCAGAAATACAAGAGGAAAAACAAATATGAAACAAAAGATTCGCAATTCTAACTAACATAGTTTGGTTATAGCCACGCAGACAAACCGTCTTTGCTGCTGATCAATAGCTGTATTCTTCTCCTTTAGAGTTCAAGCCGTAATTTACTACTGAGAATCAAATCTCTCGAGTATAACACGATTTAGTTTTATGTGCGTCATACACACGATTCTGATAAACTTAATTCATTATTGATCATCGAGGTCTGTTATTAGTTAACGTGACGCACGGAGATTAACAAAAAAATTACTCAGAACAACTGATTTTCACTCATTCCGATTAAACGCCATAAATTGTGATTTTTATCTTTTTGACAGCTATGTAACAACATGCATTCATCTGTTAGTAAGATACAACGCTTATCAAGGAAGTCGGCGGAACGTCAGGTCTTTAGAATTATATTATATCAAAATATTTGAACAAGGATACTAGTTTCAACATATTTAAGTGTCGTTCTCAACTCGACATTTAAGATAATATTGGGCTCAAAAGGAAACTTGAAAGAGTCGAAACTACAAAGAGTTGAGTATGATATGAAGTCGTGGTTGAAAGGCCTGTATCAGAACTACATTTTGGCATTGTTTGTAGTGCGGTGCTACCGAAAATTGATCGCTTTTGGAAAGTGTATGTAACAGCCCTTTCCTCCGCAAAATCTTCAAACGCTCAGCTCATAAACATGTATTCAGATCGGAGATTTAGAATTTTCAAGACGGAGATGTACCTTATACTTAATAGCATTAGAAATCAAAGAAATGTTGATCAACTTAGGGCACCAGAACCACTGATCCAGAAAGAGACTTACAACGAGTCGTGTAATCAAAGTATCTTTGTAACAGGTCAGAATCGGCCGACATAAGGGTCTATGGCAAAAACTCTTCATGTGGCCCAGGCAACAGTACTCAACAAAATCAAGGAGGATCTCTAATTGGAAAAGCAACACAAGTCACGTGCACACAAGCTGCGTTTACGACAAATCATTTCAACATTTACATACCTCAAGCAGCTGGAGAAAGAAACAGGTATTCAAGCTATTCCAAATGAAGACATAGCGGTTAAGTTACTAGAACCAACATCTATGGATTTTTTTGTGTGTGATTGAACTGTTGAACGAGAGCTGGAAAACCATCGTCTTTGTACATAAGATGGATTATGGAAAGCATTTTGAGGAGGAGGGGTGTTATTTGTAAAAAGTCTTTTTCAATGGAAACTACGCTGCAGGGCCATTGCCAAGGTACGCGGTCATCAGATATAGCTTGACCGAACGTGGACTGTAAGGACGTGGTGAGCCTCCAAATCCGTTTTAATATAACGTGCTCAGTATTTGTATATTATCCCTGTACCCTTATGCAAGTATTTTGATATATTATAGCTTATTACAAAAAAAAGTATTTTATTTTTTCTCTGGCGTTTAACTGTTAAACAGGATATTCTGTCCCCTTTCTCACTACTTTTAAACTATTTATTAAACTCAAATACAGTTGTATTCAATCTAATAGATGATACACTATTTGTGTTTGATTACCCCTGTAACTTTATCCATTTGGAAAAGTAGCAGTCCTTAGCTAAAATTTCATACCTCATCATATTACTTGTGAAGTCACACACAACCACACACAAAAGAAATAGGTCAAATTAAGCTTTGATAACGCATTCATATGTTATGTAAAAATCAATTCGGGATATTTATATATTTCAGCTATATTCTGTGAAATGTGGCTTATGGCCACTTTATAAAATGTAAGATTTAAAGTCGACACCTTTAGGAAATGTTTTGATTCTTGATCGAGTTCCAGAATACATATATCTGTTAAAATAACTGTTTAATACAAACACATAATATAACTTTACAGCAGACATTGCGTGTTTTCTTGGTCGCTAGAGTATTAATTTTCGTTTAAGGAGGGCCCGGCATGGCCAGGTGGTTAGGGCGCTCGATTCGCAATCTGAGGGTTGCAGTTTCGAATCCCCGTCACATCAAACATG
>NW_013665880.1:753737-768490 GCF_000517525.1 Limulus polyphemus
AAATAAACAAATCGTTTAAGGATGTTTTTCTGTAAGGTGTTTGAGAAACAACATTCGTTAAGCTCTAATTAATTACATGGTACCAATCGCGGCCCAGTGGTGAACGTTCCGAACTGAGGTTCTATGGTTCGCGTCCCGTTACCGTTGCTCTGCACTTAGGGGGTCACAGGTGAATTATAAGAGTAGTGGTGAAATCTCTCTACTTGGTCTAACAACAGTAGTCCAAGAGTTTGCGGTGGATGGTGTTGACTAGCTGCCTTCTCTTTAGTATTTCAACGCATATAAGTCTCGAGTAGATTTATGCGAAATTAGACAAACAAACGTTAAACACATTAAAATATAATTAATAATGCAATAAATAGGAGTAAATGGAAGTTTAATGGAGTTCTGTAACAAGTAAAACAAAGAATGCAGAGCTATATGTGTGTAAAACACTAACACGTGAATAATTGTTTCTTTTGTTTGATATTCGTGCTGGAGTTTTCTTTCTTCGTCTTAACGTTGATTACAAAATCGATGACTTTAGATACAGGCCTTTTACTTTATTTTAAAATTCACTAACATCATTTTTAGCTTTTCTTGGTCCAACTTCTCATATGGGAATATTTGGGCAATGTTGTCTTTAAATAAAATTCGCACTTTACAGTCGCTGGCACTTATGGGGGTCATGTACTTAATGTTCGAAAAAAAAGCATCTCACTTATATGAAAATTTATTTCTTGAACTAACCAGTATCTTTTTTTGTTTTTGTTTAGTGTTATTTTATGTTTTTAACTTAAATTGAACACGTAGGCAAGATACAAGTTTGTACATTTGAAACTGCTCACGTTTATATAAAACAAGAATTGTACTAAAACACTTTAACTATGGCTATCGTAAAGTTAATTGAGTCCAACATTTACGTACTTTCAATATTTTAGAATTTTATAATACACATAAGATTAACGTAGTACTTTAGGTTACACTCATAAAGGTATTAAATGATCATTATTTTCCTAAACCAATTATCAAGTAAAAGGATTGTGTTAATATAGTGTTAATTTACATAGTTGAGTACCAGCTAGTCAATAAAGTATTCAGACAATACACTGTATTTTGCTAATTAAACCTTTTTTACTATTTTGTGCAAAAGTCATAATAACTTCTTTTAAGCATACTATAATAATAAATTTCTACTCCCCCTCCCCCCAGTGCTATTGCCATACGGTACCGTACTAATAAAAGACACGCATCAACTTATCCCAGGTGGCCTGAAAAAAAACCTAGTTTTAGACGAGAGGCCTCGTCAGCACTGGATATAGCAGATATGGCGTGGTTTATAGATTATTATACACTCTTCTTTGCTGTCACTCAGGACTTCTTATAATTATATTGGAAAATTTTGGTTTGAACTAAGAATTTACTTATTTGTAAGTTTTGTTTCCATACTTACCTAGTGGTGATTTAATAAAGTTTGATGGAATATATAGATCCTACATGCTTATTTTAATTTAATTTCAAATTATCTGTTGCTGAATTAAGAATGATATTTTAACATACGAGATCTGAGTGCAAATATTACAGTTTTAATAGGCCTCTCAAGACATGGTCTTATCACTCAGTTTAATACATTTTAAAGTCAAAGAGTGTAATGGGAATGCAGCTGGAATACTAGGATATATACACCATAATCCTTGGTGAAAAGTTCCTCGAGTTAGATTAATTTAGCTGTTATGTTTGTTGTTTTTTTCTTTACTTCTTCGATATCAGGTTTTATGAGATTACTGGGTGTTTATTGCTTTAAAGCGTTAAACAGGCTAGCATATGAGTTTTGCAACAGAATTTTAATATTAGGTATTTTAATAAATACGCACACCTTATTGAATAGCTAAAAATTACCAGTGGTTTCCGAAAGGCTGTTACAGTTGTTTGGAAACAACTCGGTAGATGGTTTATATTTTGCTTATATTCACATATTTGCACTCCTTCATAGTGAAAGAATGTTCGATGCTATCTAATTTTGCAGTTCGATTTAGCGCTTATTCATCATGCGGTGGAAAAATGTTTCAAATATAATGTATATTTCTTTCAACATCACTATCAGCTGAGAACTTAACCTAATGTTTAGGTACAACAGGGACCTATTTGTCCATCTAGGCTGTCCCATCCTCTAAACTAAAATTATTAAATAAAAAATAAATAAAGTAAAACTTAAAGCCAGCCTTTATCATTCATATACTTATCAAGCTTTCTATTAAACTCACTTAAATGTACTGCCTCCACAACATCTGAACGCAACACGTTCCAAAGGCCAACCAACCTGTTAGAAAAATGAAACTATCTCAGCTGAAGATGACTCCTACCCTGCCAAAATTTATATTTGTTTTCCCCTAGTCCTAGTATTCTCACCATTAAGTACGAAAAAAGATGGTGCATCAACGCTATCAGTTTCCTTAACAATCTTAAACATCTCAATCAAATGCTCTATAACTCTTCTTTTTCCATGAGAAAACAATTTCAGAGATCTTAACATCTCTTCATATGACAACCACTCCGTCCCAGGCACCATTCTAGTAGCCCTCTTCTGAACCCTTTCTAACAATTCCATGTCCTTCATAAGGTAATGTGCCCAAGACTGAACACAATAGTCCAAATGTGGTCTATATAATGAAATTATAACCTCTTTAGACTTGTATTCAATATTTCTGTAGATACAACCTATAATCCTATTTGCCCTACCACTAGCAACAACAACAACACTGCTTGGGTGGATTAAGAGACTGATCAACCTTTACACCTTTCTTTCATAACACTGTTAAGGCTATTCCCATTCAAATTACACTTATAATTCAAATTATGATAACCAACATGCATTATCTTGCATTTATTCTAATTAAAACCCATCTGCCATTTATTTGCCCAACTCACTAAATGATATAAATCCTTTTGTAAAGCAGCAGCATCCTCTTTACAGCTAGCAGCATCCAAGACCTTAATATCATCAGCAAATTTAAGTACTTTATTGACCATTCCTTCATCTATGTCATTGATGTAAATATAAAAGACCAAAGGTTCTAAGACTGATCCCTAAGGTACCCCAGTTTTGACAATAATCCAGTTTGACTGAACTGCATTTATAACAACCCTCTGCTTCCTTCTATCCAGCCACTCTTCTATCTGATTAGCTAACTTTTCCCCACACCTATAGAGATAATGTTTTTAGAAGCCTTTTATGTGGCACCTTGTCAAATGCTTTCTGAAAGTCCAGACACACCAAATCTACACCCTTACCCTCATCTACATAAGCAGTAACCTTTTCAAGAAATGTCAAAAGATTTGTAAAGCAAGATTTTTCCCTTAGTAAAACCATATTTACCATCCAATAAACTTCTAAACTTTATTAAGTGACTTTGCGAAGTACCTTTTTACCAGACTTTCCAAAACTTTTCCCACAACTGACCTAATACTAATAGGCCTATAATTACTGGGACAATTTTTATCCCCTGCCTTGAAAGGAGGAGTAGCATTAGCCAACTTCCAATCCTCTAGCACCTACCAACTGTTCAAGGATTTATGAAGAACAATAGCAACTGGCTCACATATCCAATTCTTAACCTCCTAAGCCCTTGTGGAAATATTATCTGGTCCAGGAGCCTTATCGTTATTTAAACTTTCCTTTTTTTTTTCTTAACAAGTTCAGAATTAATGTTACCATCTTATTCAATCTTATTCTGATCTCCTTTCCCATGTGACGTTTGTAATCAGTTGTCATACATAAAAGAGTTACAATATTTTATTCAAAATTTAGATCTAATGTTTAATATAGGTGCAGATTTCTGATCTAGTTATTTAGACTTAAAACTGACGTTATTTACGTAACTGCGTTAAATATAGAGAATTGAAATTAGTTCATGCCTTGCGTTAAACTCTCTGTAATTATGGGTTGTTAATGCTGTTCATTTATTTAACGTAATGTTGCAGTTAAAGTTAATTGTTTTCAACATTTCTTTGTGGCGTCAGTAGTCAAGTAACTGACTCAATAAAACCTCGTTTTGTTGTTAAACTCGGTCTACGTAATATTGCAATTAGGGTAATCGTTTTTAGATCTTCTTTGCAGCTTCAGTATTCGAATAATTTACATTGTATAATCCCGAGTTGTTACTGCTGTTAAACTCACCAGTTTGACGCAATATTACAATTAGAGTTCTTCGTTTTCAGGCATTGCAGCGTCAATAGTCGAATCATTTACTCGGTATAATCTTGAGTCTCATTTTTGTTAAACTCATCAATTTGATGCAACTTTCAATTAAGGTTCTTTTTCCCAGCTATTCTTTGTGGCGTCAGTAGTCTAATATTTTACTTACGAGCATTATGTTAACTGCGCTCACATATCTTGACACGGTTTCGGAAGTATTGATCATGTTTGTATGAATGTTCTTCAGGCCTGCTTATTTGTGTGTCATTGTAATTAGCAGTACTAAATATCAACATAATTACAAGTAAAACATTTGCGTAGCCTTTAAGATAATCATAATTAGATAACGTGTTATTGTTTCGTTCTCAATTCATTATCTTAAATACAACAGTAAGACTTGTTCCTTGCTCCTTTGTCATAAACTTATAACATTTTCTTTTGTTGAAGTAATATATACGAGTTATTTAGTTGATAACTTGAACAGGAGTCAAAATTGGTACATTGCTGTAGCGGTGTTTCAAATGATAATGGCAAAAGTTATCAAAATTACTTTATTACAATGAACATCTGCGCACCAGTAGAAACTACTGTATCAACCATTCTGCACCAGTAGAAACTACTGTATCAACCATTCTGCGCCAGTAGAAACTACTGTATCAACCATTCTGCACCACTAGAAACTACTAAAGCAACCATTCTGCACCAATAGAAACTACTGCATCAATCATTCTGCACCAATAGAAACTACTATATCAACCATTATGCACCAGTAGAAACTACTGCATCAACCATTCTGCACCAACACAAACTGCTACACCAACCATTCTGCACCAGTATAAACTATTAAAGCAGCCATTCTGCACCGGTATAAACTACTGCATCAACCATTCTGCACCAACACAAACTGCTACACCAACCATTCTGCACCAGTATAAACTACTAAGCAACCATTCTGCACCAATAGAAACTACTGCATCAATCATTCTGCACCAATAGAAACTACTACATCATCCATTCTTATTTCAGTAAAGTTTTCGGTAAGCATGGGATTTGATTAGTTTGAAAGGAACACTAAACACTGTCTGTTAGGAATAAAAGTGACTTTTGTAAAATTTGCAGCATCAGCCACATAATTTACAACTTTGGAGATTTTTTTGCAGGGAAAACGCTTTAGTATAAAGAAAATAATCTGAGCACTTTAGAAAACGTATTCAGTGAAATTTTACTCCAAAACAAAATTTTGGTGAGAAAATAAACCTAAGGGATTGTTAATATATAATCTTAGAATTGGAATTTTTTAAACGGTTAATTATAACAAGCCCAAATCTTGTTCCATGTCAGAAAAAAATACGAAGTTCATAGAGAAGAAAAACTTAGAAACTGAACCATCTGTGAAAGAAATGGACCAATTTAAGTTTTAACACCGAGCTGTAGTTAATGCGTGTATCGCTAACAGTAATCTTGAATGCATTACATTTGAAGCATACATCTTTTTTTATATTTAAGTCATACATCAAAGTCCAAAACTTGACAATATTTTGGAATATCTATTATAAAACTATAACAATGATTATAATTATAATTTCCCCGAAAAAGGGCCGAAGGCCACCTGGAGGGGTCACTTGTTTTAACTAGTCGCACTACTACTATACAGTAGTGTGTTATTTCTCAGTCAACCGTAGACACTAAAATGACGTCACATAAGGGACACTTAACATTGCAATTTTTACTGTCGCAACGTCAGTAAAACGTGCGCATGCCATGAATCACAAGAATAATTCTGCACTCTGTAGGCTAGAACACAACATGACATATGAACTTCAAAAGCAAGAAATAACAACATTTGTTACTCTTAATTTTGGTTTTATTTATTCTTGAACACTTTCAGGGACCCTGTGCAAGTACATCTGGTTGTAATACATTACTGGGGCAATATTGGTAATTTTTAGGCGTAGTTTGTGATTTATGTTACTTAAAAGATCCACATAATGTAAAACATTTAGCTTTAGATGAAAAAAATATTATTTCACAACATTTTATATTAAAACGTTCATCAAGCGTTACAGCTAGTGGTATTTTATAGACCAATAAAACTGTGAAACTTTTAAAACGTGTATTTTAACTATTTTGTGTTGATATTATTATAACAAGGCACAGCTCGAGTAACTTTCAGCCATTGGTGTTTTAAGTTTGCTGTAGTCTTAAAACGCGTATTTCAACCATTCTATGTTAATATTACTATAGCTTGTGTGACGTTCTCTAGTTTTAGAAATGTATTAATACTAACATAAAAGCAACTGATGGCTAGTTTTTAATTACTTGCGATTTTGTTCTACGCATTAATATGTAAAAGTTTACAAGTGTTTATAATAAATTATTTTAAGTATTAAGAGATAAATGTAAAAAGACCTACAACTTTCGTCACAAATATTTTCATAAAATGAATGTATTTTGTACTTTGGTGATGAATCCGAAATACGTCAAGAGATGATAGCTGTTTATTTTAAAACGAAGCTTTCATTAACTTACCACAGATTCTCGATTGTTATATTACATGCATCGTTATCAATAAAATAGTGTAGCGATTAAAAGGATTAAACTTATATCAAAGATGGATCATACATAAGTTTTAATCCTGAAACAGTGGGTGATAATTTTTTCTTTTTAAAAGAACAATTTTAGAAAAAATATGAAACATAGATTGTTTGTTTGTTTTGAATTTCGTGCAAAGCTACACGAGGTCTATCTGCGCTACCCGTCCCTAATTTAGCAGTGTAAGACTAGAGGGAAGGCAACTAGTCATCACCACCCACCGCCAACTCTTGGGCTACTCTTTTACCAACGAATAGTGGGATTGATTGTCACATTATAACGCCCCCACGGCTGAAAGGGCGAGCATGTTTGGTGGGACTGGGATTCGAACCCGCTACCCTCAGATTGCGAGTCGAGCGCCTTATCCACCTGGCCATGCCGGGCCGGTATGAAACATAGATCAAAGTCAAATAATGTATCACATGATAATGTAAATAATTTTTCTGGATTTACTTAACATTTAGAAACTTAAAATTGGAGATGACTAGATCAATGGAGTTGGATAGCCTGAATAAATAACTTCAGTTATATGAAAATACCACTAAAATAAATAGGATTAAATAATAATAAAGATTTAGCAAGTGAATAAACAAGTTTTCTACAGTATTTATTGAAATAGTCTAGGATTATAACTATATGCGTCTCACAGAAATCTTGGCCAGCTATAAACTTCAGTTCAAAAACCAACAAAAATGTAGTTCTTTGTTTCGTTTTGATGTATAGTACTTTACTCACCACTAATAACTTAAGATACTTTAGGTGTGTAGATAACATTCCACCACTGTATGAGGCCTAATTTGTTTAATTGCTTCGTTCTTCCAGGCAGCTTTAATGAGCTGTAAATTCAGAGAAAAACTTGTCTGTAGCAGTGGAAGTAGCGAGCCGAGTAATATATTAGGATTCTTCACTGAAATTCAAGTTCTTGCGAGGAAATAAAATTCACAAATAAACATTTAGTTACGTTGCACTTATTTTTTAATAAGCATAGAGGTTAATATGGATTATTTATAACTTAAGATTTGATATATTATAAACAAGAGTTGTTTGTTGTTAAACGGCTAGTTGTGTCTGCCCATCATACGGATTTGTAGTGTCGTGTTTCCTCCAGCTTATTGTTGAACCACTACGACGAAATGATAACTGGAAGAAGGGAACATAACGCTAATATGTCATTGTATGGCTTTCTGCTGAAACAGTAATAAAGCTGTTCCATCGAACGATGGCGTAGCTAGATATGGGGTCGAGGGAGCTTCAGCCCTTATATTTCCAAATAATTTAAAAAATAAGAATTAATGATTCTTAAAAATTTTGAATACAAATAACCGCCACATTTAATTTTAGACAGTTAGATATTTATTCAAATTTATAGTTATATAAAGTATACACTCTGTATGTGATCTTAATCGTATATATGTAAAGTAAATATTTTCGTTTAAAACTGCTGTTGCTAGGTGGTTAGGGCGCTCGATTCGCAATCTGAGGGTCGCGGGTTCGAATCCCCGTCCCACCAAACTTGCTCGCCCTTTCAACCGGGAGGGGGCATTATTATGTGACGGTCAATCCCACTATTCGTTGATAAAAGAGTAGCCCAAGAACTGGCGGTGGGTGGTAATGACTAGCTGCCTTCCCTCTAGTCTTACACTGCTAAATTAGGGAATGCTAGCGCAGCTAGACCTTGTGTAGCTTTGCGCGAAATTCAAAACAAACAAACAAAAGTGCTGTTCAGATTGGCGAGCTGTGTTCGATACCACAAAGCATTTCCTTCACTTTAAGTTGTGGGTGTGTTTATAATAGTGACGGCCAATCCCTCAGCTTGGATGTTAGGTTGCTGCTAACTGGCTACTTTCGCTACCTAGTTCAAAATGGCAGATGATCATAAGTAGCATTGCCACAAATACAAAAATATGAATACCAATCTAACTCTATGATTCGAAAATGTTGAAATTTCAGTGCAATGAATTATTAATACAGAATTGATAAATACAAAATATTCTGTAACATTGTTTAAAAAGCGAATTATCTTCTTGCATTTCGACACGTAAATGTTTTAGAAAATTTTTTAGGTTTTATTTGTTTTAACAAAATATAAATTAAAAGTTTCTGGTTTGGAAAAATAATAAAGTTTAAAAATCTAGATTATTCACAAGGAGAATCGGAAAGTTTACTGTAAATAACAGTCATAAAGACTACGAATCAACAAGAACATTACTGATTGTTGCCTTTAAAGGAAGTTAATTTCAGGTTTAAGAAAGCACACACAAATGTCATTCACAAACATTTAAATAAGTTAATTACTTGTCTCTCACTTGCCGAAGCTGAAATTATTACTGCTTTACTATCTTGTGCTATGGATGTTTTGCTTCTTTTAGCGCGAAGTGCTTATTAGAACGACACTGAGGAACTTTCTTCATATTCGAGTTAAAGAAGAGGTCTAAATATTTCTCTGACGTAATCATTCTTCTATGGGATTGCGGCCGAAAATATCGATAACGGCTGATGAATCATTGCATTCAACTCGTCGTTGTGTTTACATTACGCAATAGATTATCCTGGTTATTAATTTATATACATCATTTACTAAATTAACTGTAAGTTCTGATTTTTGTAAGTGGCTTCCTTTGGTCAGATATTACTGGACTTATAGACTAGAGGAAAGATAGCTAGTCAATATCACAAGCTCTTGGGTTTTTCTTGTCTGACCTAATAGTGGCTGCTATTCTTATAGTGAATTCACGGCCCCAAAGTGCGGAACGCATTTTCGCGAACCATGAACCATCGGATTTACATTCTGGGTACGTTAACCACTAAGCTCTGCTAAAATAGTAAATAAATATAATTTAATTGCAACATACTAGGTAACATCTGAAACTAATGGTTGAAGAAAGAGTTAACAATGTGAGATCAACATAGTACATAAAACTGAGTATATACTAGAGCTATTGGTTTGTTTGTAATTAAACAACTGAAAGTGTGGAAGCTAAGAAAGTCTACATAACGTTAAGCTTAATTCATTTTGCAGCATGGATCTTACATAGTCTTCCTTCACCTATTGATATTTAACGTGATATTTCACTTCAATTTATCAGCTGTCTTGTTTGTAATTAAACAACTGAAAGTGTGGAAGCTAAGAAAGTCTACATAACGTTAAGCTTAATTCATTTTGCAGCATGGATCTTACATATTCTTCCTTCACCTATTGATATCTAACGTGATATTTCAATTCAATTTATCAGCTGTCTTGAGATACACCTTAGTTAGTAAAATATTACTTACCTATTTCCATTAATATATAAAGACAGAGAGGTAAGCTAATGCTTTAGAACATTTGCAGGGCGTTTAGACTTTGTATGTCAAAACACCATTTGAAATTTCATAAGCTAGAAGGGCATTACTAGAGGGGGTTCAGGGAGTCTGTACGGATTCCCATTTTACATGTGCCATACCTTCCCAATTGGGCAAATGTGCGCTTAAATCAATAAATGTGTCGCTAATAAACAGAACGACACCTGGCAAGTAGAAGCATAATGCACGAAAGAACTTTGTTTGTGCATCATTTCAACACATACACACCTTGCTGGGTAGCTTCTGTTGAATCCTTTTAAATCGCAGACACGCAGAAAAGGGCAGTCAATCATCAAGTAGCAGATGTTTCAAATAAGAACTGGGTGATCTCTTACCTTGTGTAACCACTGTTCCATAACAAATTACAATGCAGTTTTAACTACATTTTCACAACAGATGTAACACAAAGACAACCTCCAAAGGCAGCGGGATATACAGGAACTATGTACCCTCCATAAACGCAGGAGGTTGTACAATTTGATTTTCAGGGATTTTTTGTACAACAGGGAATAATTTTCATCCAAGTTAAAAATGAAGGAGTTTTCAGTTGTTATTCCATGAAAATAGTCTAAAATAAACCCATTTTTAAAGCCACATTGATAGCAATAACTTTACTTAGGAGAAATTTAATCAATGTTTGAATTAAATCTATGAACTTTGATAATAATCTGTACAATTCACGCAAAATAGAAAAGGGATATACATACGGAGCTTGTCCTGTACAACAGGGATGAGATTTTTAAAGTTTTTTCCTATAATATTCGGTAGGTGTTTGAGGCTTGCCACGGTAGGTGTTTTGAGGCTTGCCAGTAAATATTTAAGTACCTTACCTCTCCAGGGTCTGATCCCTGCTTTTAATAGTTGCAGATAGCATATTTCAATGCTTGTATTTCTATATTTTTACTTGAAATGCTGTAGCTTAAGGTATCGGCCCCCAAACCCACGCACTACTATGGTTGATCCCTCACAAAAAACCTTGGGATGCTCTTGAGTTTTAGTATGGTTTTTATTAAAAGGTAAATTCTACATTACAACGTGTAAGCTAACCCAAATCTTTCATATATGGATTTTAAAGCTGTCTTTGTTTTATAGAATAGAGAGGATTAATTACTCTTACTACATTTTTATTTTCATAACAGACTGAAGGTAAACTACATTGTATGGAATTTGTGAGCTGTATTGTAAATAAAGGAGAAGGGCTGATAAAAATATAAAAAAATTTATTTTTTTAACAAATGTACTAATAATGTGGTTTTTATTCAAAACAGAAATCCTAATTTAGTAGGAGAGAGGTAATCTCTATTAAGTCATCTTCAATTTGCCCAAATAGAAGACTGAACATAATATTATTTAATTAAATAAGCACATTCTCGACCAACTGCCTATGTTAAGCAGATACGAGCATGCGCACTGTACACGAGTTTTAGATTGTAAATTTAAGTGATATGCATAGGTTACAATTATTCGTTTATTAACAACAAATAGTCGCGAAACTGGGTCATGAATAAAACACACATCTCTTGAAAGACAACTGCTTTTTTGCATCAGTTTTCAATACTTGAATGTTTCAAATGTGGCAAAATTTATGATCAGTTTGTTCGAATAAAGTATTCGGCTTGACTGTGAGGGAGAGGGGGGGATAGTAAGGAGGATAACCAATCATTCCATATCGATTAAGGAGTCTAAAAGGAAAAAAAAAACTATAACGAGAAATATCTTATGAGGGCAAAAAAAAGAAACAATAATTGTCAAAACATTGGCTTAAAGGAATACAGTATGAAGATGACTTTGGTCAATATAGAATCTTGGGTGTTAATTAAGGAAGTATTGTCGAGGAAAACAAAACGCAAACGTATTTATCTATTACTGAACTTCCGCATTTAATAAAATTACAAACACGTATTTGTTAATTTTTTAACTAACTGAATTTTGTAGATAATTTTAATTAGTTGTTTGTTTGTTTTTCATCAGTATGACTAGACTAGCCTGTTATGGCAATACGTACAAATTGTTCTGTGGGCAGTTAATACTTACTATCCCATGATATTGATCAAAGAAACTGCCTTGAGCAGAGGAATGGTAATAAAGTAGGCTGTCAAATTTTAGGCCTCTCTAGAGAGCGTATACTGTGACTTGTAGGATATGTTTAAGTATTATGAATATGATTTCTGGTGCTAAAGCATTCGATATCATTAAATCGATTACAGTGACGGCAAAAAAAGTATAATTATAAACACTTATGAGTGAAAGTAATATAGAAAATAACAGTAAGAGCCACTTAACATGTCCAGCAATGATTAACGTGTATTAGAATGAATAAACATTACCGGTAGAATGAATTCTTCAGTCTTATATAGCCCATAAAAGTATATATTTTGGTTCAAAATTTAATGCAAACAAATAAGTACAATTATAGACTAAAGCCCTTCGAAGTTATCTTTTTACTTCATGGGCAGCAAATAAAATCATCAACAGAAGTCAACATCCAAAATGCGATTAAATAAAACCCTGAATGAATATAAATAGACAGCGTACATACGTGCACCTCATCATCAGGTAAGCCATTCTACAACTTAAAACGATGAGCTTTAGAATAACTCTCAATCTGAACTTTAAAAACTTACAACTTTTACCCTCAATTATATGTCTTATTTGCAACCTAACTGTGATTTTTAAACTCCTGATAATTAAAAACCTGAATCAAATAATCTCAAGGGTTAAAAAAAGTTCCCTAGTTAAAACCTATATTCATAACTGTTTAAATCCAGTATGATTTCAGCATTTCTGTACATTTCGTAGCATGTTAATAAAAAGTTGTGCAAATTTATTCCAGAACTTTCACATTCAATGTTTTTCATGGCCATTGCTTCTTTATCTAGTGCTGATTTCGTAATCTGCTGTCCCATTCAGACAAAAAACATGGAAACTTTGTATAACCGGGTTTTTGACCCAACAACATACAAATATATTTAAATCTCCACAAAGTAGACAACCAGGTTCTTTATATTTGACATTATTAAGAAGAAGTTCGAGATTTGGGTACGTTTCCTTCCAGTGAACCAAATGAGCAATAGGAAAATATGCACATATGTTACCATTGTGAAAGAGAACACCTTTTAGACTTTTGGAGGAATCAATGAACAGTCGCCACTCACTTGGAACAACCATTGGCTATAGATTTTTATAGAGCAATCGCAACGCGAGAGTCTTATCGATCGTTCTAGAACCCACGAGAAACGCATCGCTAGTATATAAACAGTTAACAGACCACATTGCGTGTCATTCCTGGATTTAGTGAGAGATTTGGGCCTTCCAAAGAATTCTTCAGAGATTTTGGGGTCCAGACTTCGGGCTAAGAACTTACTTTTTCCAGGGACATCATTTTACTGGTACATAAATCGTGAGAAGGAGTTTATACTATACTTTTCACAACAAGGTTCACTGGTTTATTGCAACAACACTGCTGAATTAATACTAACGCTAGGAGCTGCAGTCTATGAAAAACATTTTAAGCATAACAAAATGTGACTTGATTTCAATTAAAATGATTCATTTGTGTAAAAGTACATATGACGTTTTATGAAAATTTTCTACATGATGGAGAAAAATAGATATCATTTTCAGATTAGGCGTATAGAGATTACTGTAGAGGATGTTCAAATTTCAAGATAATATAACCATCGCGGGCCTGTGTTATTCAAACTAGCCAGTTGTGCTGTTCAGAATGTTTCTTTATATGATTCAGAACCTACTTAAGTTATCCAAACTAGCTGTTAAGAATAGACAATCTTAATGAACTGGTACTGGAACATGTCTATAGGTATTGAGAAGCGTAAAATGATGCATTTTAAGTAGGTTTGTGTGTTTGTTTTTGAGTTTCGCGCAAAGCTACACGAGGGCTATCTGCGCTAGCCGTCCCTAATTTAGCAGTGTAAAATTAGAGGGAAGGACATTTTTTCATCATAAGAAAAACGTTTATTCTTTTATAGATTGCTTAGGCAGAGTATTCATGGTGAAATTTGGTTGAATGGACGGCAAATGCCTTTTGTAGAAAGATATTCTGTTTTCCGGTCTTCTACGTTTTAGAA
Source organism: Limulus polyphemus (assembly GCF_000517525.1). Lineage (NCBI taxonomy): Eukaryota > Metazoa > Arthropoda > Merostomata > Xiphosura > Limulidae > Limulus > Limulus polyphemus. The sequence goes on from NW_013665880.1 coordinate 767,934, forward strand.
TTAATCTCAGCAAAAGTCAGGAGCTTTATGTTATTATTGTATTAGTTACCCCAAAAGACTTTTAGTCTCATTAAATAAAAAGCAAAAGTACCCGTCCCCAGTGACGGGAAAAGTTTAAGTTAATCTATCAATGTAAATTATTTCATGGACTTTAAAAAGGTTAAATGTGTTACGCTTTTGGTTTCACTCAGAGCCAAAACTCTGAGATACTTATACTGCCTAACGAGAAAAGTAATTGTTGAGCTAAGAGCTGCTCAACAATAACATAGGGTAAATCTACATTTTTATTCTTTAAGTTACATCATATTTTGAAATGTGAATGATAGTGTGATTAATTCCTAACAATTTAATGTAGAATATCCTGCTTGCAAAATAAAATTTGGCATCAACATTCTTCATGCTTGTTCTCCCGTCATTTCCAAAATGAATGTAGAGCTTTGCTTCTGTGCGCAGCTTTTCAAACGCAGCCCGGGAAGCGGCCGCCGTAGACAGGAGACAGACGAGCGCTAAAAAAAAACACCACAGTTCGCAATATATATATATATATATATATATAT
>NW_013665881.1:0-7944 GCF_000517525.1 Limulus polyphemus
ATATTCAAACTAGAAATAGCTATACTTGTACCTTACACAACCGAGTATTGTAATAAGATAATGTTTCCAATAAACCATCTTTGACACACGCATATATGTATTAAATATATTCAAACTAGAAATAGCTATACCTGTACCTTACACAACTGAATATTGTAATAAGATAATGTTTCCAATAAACCATATTTGACACACGCATGTATGTATTAAATATATTCAAACTAGAAATAGCTATACTTGTACCTTACACAACCGAGTATTGTAATAAGATAATGTTTCCAATAAACCATATTTGACACACAAGTATGTATTAAATATATTCAAACTAGAAATAGCTATACTTGTACCTTACACAACCGAGTATTGTAATAATATAATGTTTCCAACAAACAACCTTTGACACACACACACATATATGTATTCAATATATTCAAAAGTATACAATATATATAAATATATATAGAAAATATCGCATTGTAATGAAACATTTGAATGTGAACAAATGAAACTGTATTTTTTTAATATTATTTGTAAAAACGTTTATGATGGGCATGAATGAGCAGTATTGTTATTTTTTTTCTCGAAACTATCACCTAGATTTAGTACATACATATTATCTATGATTTTTATTATAATTCAAAGGTGAAAATATTAAAGTAAAGGAACTAGGCGTGGCACACTGGTTAGCGTGGGCAGAACTGTGAATCCGATGATTAATGATTTACATTTCTGTTGCAAAAGCACGCTCAATACTTTTGTGCTTTGGTGCAGTATAAAAATGACTGTCAAATCCCATTGTTTTATGAAACAAGAGTAGCTAAAGTAATGGCGATTAGTACTGTTGGGTGGTTGCCTTTTCTCTAGACTATTGTTTGTTTAATTTCGCGCAAAGCTACTTATATCTATTTATGCTAGCCGTCCATAATTTTGAAATGATATACTACACTGAAGGCAGCTAATCAACATCACCCACCGTCAACTCTTGGGCTGATCACGAACAGCAAATAGTGGGATTGCCCTTCACATTACCTCTATTATATCAGTTAAAATTACGGACAGAACATATAAGAACAGATAGCCTTTTGTGTAGCTTTGTACGAAAAACTTTAAACAAATAAAATCAAACTGTTTACAAGAATAAAAAAGTAAAAGAGTAAATATCCACTGCTCTTTTTTTAAACAATAAGCTTTTTTTTTACATGAATTTCGTAATTTTGATGAAAGAAAATAATTAGTTTACGGATTTGAAAGACCAAGTTGTCATCATTTCTGTACTGTTGATCATGCAATAATGTAATCCATTTCGGATTTTTTTTATTTTAGCCTCCCGAAAAAAAGATTATTTAAATAGTATAAAATGGCCATATTGTAGGGGTTTCGATATGTGGGAATCATAACTGGGTTTGTTATAAGAACCTCTTTTTTTGTAAACTTCTTAGTCCGTGTACCTTGTTATTTATATTAAAATATATTAAGTGAATTGTGTAATATTATACTAGCTTAAATGACCTATTTCCTTAAGGACATTTCTAGATTATAACTCATTAATTTAAGTATTTTATATGCCGTATATTCAAAACATCCATCGTTTGGAATACATGTTAGTGAATGAAAATTAGTCAGATGCCAAGAATGAAATTTTCTCATCTAAACAATTCCTAATTTATTTTTGTAAATAATATTATATGAATAATATCATGATGTAACTGTTTACTAGTTTGATTACAAACAATATCATGTTCTCTCTACACAGCTGATGCGTGTATATAATTTGTGATGGTGTTTATTAATTTCCTAGCATACAGCTCCCCTGTGGCACAGCAGTATGTCTGCGGACTTACAGTGCTAGAAAACGGGTTTCGATACCCGTGGTGGGCAGAGCACAGATAGACCATTGTGTAGTTTTGTGCATAAATTCAAAACAAACCTAGCATACATTTGCCTCTATATTTATTACTATATTGGAAATCACAATATAATTTGTATTTGTACCTTTCCTATTGTCTGTCCATTTCAGAGACCCGGTAGACAAGTATAAAAATTTCACCACTGTACACTATCCATTAGTCCATGTATTGTGCATCCCCTGTTTTAAAAATACCAGAAGACCTATTCATACCATCAAATTAGCTATCAGGATGATATCTCTCTTTGTAATTATCTTTTTTAACGCATGTATAACCTGAAGTTATTAATGTGTAAAAATCTATTTTCATGTTTCTAACATAAGAATGTAGATATATATATATATAACTATATTTCGGTTATCTCTATTCAGTCTAACACAATTTTATTAAAACATAACCGATTATCATCAATACTGTGGACTTAAAGTCTTGGGACAACACAGTCCACCGAGTAATTTGTCGCTTTCTTGCTGAATTGCATAATAATTTTATAATACACTGCTTTATACAGTTCACAATAGTAGTAGCTACCACATACAGTTAGCTAGGGTTAAAATGACACAAAAGCATAAACTTTCCGGGCCTTCTAAAACGAATGATCTCTGGAATCAGTATTATTGTTAGGAACATTTCAACACAACTTCTCATACCAACGTTCACTGAATGTAATGTTCCAAAGACACAGAAGGCTATTAGAAATGATTATTACAAAAATGGGTTAAGATGCCAAAAAATAATCATTCCTTGGCCTAAGGGAATTTTGAAACATGTTGTAAATGAAATTGAATGTCTAACAATAAAATAACCTCCCGAAACTTTAGTGATATACAGGATTACAGGATAGCCCATCCACTCTATGAATTGAGCACCGTTCTGTGAGGTATCAGGACGGATTACAGCCTATACGCCACTCATCACAGCTGTAGTTATAAGGTATCAACTATTGTGGTGCATCGGACCTTGAAAAGGTGATGAATTTCAACTAGAAACTGTTGCATATAGTTATGAACTTTGCTGCTAATTGTTTACACCAGATTGATATGCCTAAGGGTTGAGAGCTGGATACCACTTTGTGCCATTTAAACCACAAATAATGGTTGTGATATCATCATGATGTGAGCCTAATATACCTGTTGTAGACTTGATCTAGTAAAGTCATGAATGTTTGGAGACTTTTTACACTGAATGCACTAATGGAATTATTCGCAGAGAGACCGTACACTTTTCAACACGATAATACACAATGCTATATCACAAACAATGCCCATAATTTGCCTTGCCAGCTCAGATCCTCTACATGCAATTGTTCTGGGATGTATGATAATACCTTGAAATGGACAGAAGATATAGAATCTCATTTTACTTGATACGACTTTATAAGGAGTCCAAATGTGTAGCAATAATTCGTTACAAGTTTTAGTAACAAAGTCTAAAATACAAGGAATTCGAAAGTAGGCCAATTCCCTTAGAAAATGGAGTCCTAGTAGCGAAATACTAAAGTTTAATTCTTGATACTTATTGTCCCAAAATGTTTGGTAATACAATATATATCACTGAGAATTTCGTGTTTTTTTCTAAGCAGTTTGTTATGAAACTTTTTTACGGTGATGTAAATGAAATAAGATAATTTTTTGCTTATATTTTCTTTACGTCTTCTTTGTTTCTAGATATAGCTGTACCAAACAATCGTTAACGTAATGATAGAAAAAAATTAATGTCGTCCTTCAGCAATTCAAGGACATTCTTTGAAATTATACCTTCAGCTACATCACACAAAGAGCTTAATCTGATAAAAGCAATTTACTTGCCCACCCCTAAAAATACAGGAATACAATACACATTTTAATGGTAACTTTTTTCTGGCCGGTAAATTAAGATTCTGGCATTCATAGAAGAACAGACATACTATCATTGCTATTTAAAATAAAATTTTCCGCTAGCTAATAAGGTGAATGCATAACCTAAAAGGTTTTGTATATTCTAGTTTGTTCATTAAAACTCTTAAGCTGAATCAGAAGAAGCTGGCACTCAGTATAATTACTTGATCAGGTCAGGTAGATGGAAACATGAACAAAGCGATGCCACGAATTTTTGTCTTTCGTTTGCTTCTTAACCTTCGCCAAAGTAATCCTTAGCCAATCCTTTATATCTCCGTTTCACTGGGAATTCTACTTAGTTAATGAGTATACACATTTTTATGAGTTTTCCTTATATACATTCCTAATATACTTAGCATGTTGGTGCGAATATAATTCAATTTACGGAGCTACTTAGTTTTACTTTAACGTAAAAAGCTTTCTGGTCTATCATGAATTGAAATGAATAAAATCTCAAGTGAAAGAGAACTTTTCAAATGAGTAACTGATCCATCAAATGTGTAGCTAAAGCTTTTGGCATATACGTAGACAGAGAGATAAGTATGGCTAATCTAATTTATCACCTATAAATTTGAAATTGATCATTCTGAAAGAAAACAACATAAACAGCTGAATATATGCAAAACTTTGGAAAATATACATTCACTCAAGATATGGGGAAAATACCATTTCTATCTATTCAATATAAATATTTTAATAACTCTTTTAGAATTTAACGTTTTGGTTAAATCTTCACATTTTAGATATTTGTATAAAGCTAAGTTTTCGTAAGAGACTTTGAAATTAAGTTCGAAATGAACTTTATATCAGATTTTCTCTAGTAGACATTTTCTAAAATAATAGAGTGTAGGTTGGTCCTGTTGTCGAACTATAGATTCCGGAGCTATCGATACAGGTTCGAATCCGTGCGATGCCACAGAATATTCCCCGCACTTTAAGATGTAAGTTGATTATAAGAGTGACAGCTATCCTTTAGCATGGAAGATGGGTGATAGGGTACTGCTGGCTGTCTTCCCTGTAGTCAATAATTCCAACTGCGGTAGTTAGCCTTAGTAACTTTGTTACAATTCCAAAAACTATACATTCAACTGAAAAACATAAAACATTGTGTTTCTTTTAACAAATATATATATGACTCTTGCAATATAACTAGCATGATATATTAGGTCAAAGTATTATGAATTTCGAGAAAACTTAGCTGTTTATTTAAGGCAATAAAATACTTCTTACTTTTTTCATAAATATAAAAGGTGCTAATACAAGAGACTTAGAAAGTTAGTATAAATATTTTTACTTCCAAAACAAGCTTTTATACATATATTTTTTGATCAAACACGATAATGCTGTGCTTTCACTCAACTTGTATTTTATTTTGGCGTCGAATACCACTGTTTGTAATACAACTAAGCATTGTGACACTATTATAAATTAAGTTATCAGCTCCAATTAGGGAAGACAGTCAACATTTCAGTCAGGGTTTGCTTGGTTTAAGACAACATTGATCTTCAATAAAAAATACATCACATTCACCTTTTCTGAATAAATACTTTCTGTGTTGAAACTCCATCCTTACCGCCTGCTTGTTGTGATATTATTATACAGAGACTATGTATCTTATCCTGCTCAAGATATTTGTTGTCAGTGTTTCAACTTGTCAGCTCCAACACCATCATTTACACGATATTCCACCTTTATAGACAAAAAAAGATCAGTTGAGAGTGGCAAGCAAAATTACGTAAATAGTAACAAATATGTTTCAGGATAAGCCTAAACGTAAGTAAAAGCTTCGTTTACGTTTTTTATAACGTTTTGAAAACCAAGCGAATTGAAAAAAAATGCTTGAGGCGCACTTATAATCCTTATACACGTTGTCAACTAAATAATAGAAATAGTTAAGTTATAAACGCCTGAATAATATAACTGAAAAAAGTACATTGTAAAATAATGTGATTGAAAAACTAACAATAAATGCATTGTTAATAGCAGACACTCTTTCTGATGTAGGTGGAGAAGTCTTTTACTGTCCTTTTATTCGTTGTGAATCCTACAGACATAAACCGATTAAATGTTTCTTAGAAATACATCTTGTTCTACTTGATAAGCGAAAATATTATAAAACTATATATATATAAACGATTTAGAGCTTTCTGAAAAATAGTTCTGTTGAATGGTGCGTTAAATATGACTTGTCTAGAAACATGATTTTAGGGAAAATCACCATATCTGACTCCCTATTCAGGGTTTTAAGATTGCGATATTTCCTCTATGTAGATGGTTGTAATGACAAATTAATTACATACTGAATTGTATTGATTGTACGATATCTTACACATTTACATTTAGAATGCCCAAGGCATTTTGTCTTCGTTATAGGTAACACAACTGCACGACTATTTCACACATATGCATTGTTTTAATTATTTTACAGTAACATTTGAAATATGTCAATTGCAGGTTGTGTTTACATTACTCAAACATTATCCCTTAGAAACTAGGTTCTTAACCAATAAATAAATAATCGATTGGAAGTTTTGCTGTCACGCGACTCGTTTTATTGAAATATATATGGAAAAACTCCTATTGTCACATATATATATATATATAAATAATCTCAAATTCTTTAAATACATCACTAATGTAATTCAGAACATTGGAGTCGAAAATTAATCAGTTTTTCTGAAATGATAACTTTTATCTAAATAATTTAAAGAATTAAGCTTATTTGGGCCATTTTGTAGAATCGAAATAAAATATTAGTAGCTCTAACACCTTTAACATTAGTTTAGGCAATATTAGTAAAAAATGTATTAAGTTCTTTATTATCGATTTATAATAATTTCATCATTTACTTAGCATCTTAAAAATTAAGTTTATAGATGAGCATATGTAGTTGATAATTATTTTCATTATAAATGACAACTACAGGAAATATCTTTACTGTGTAATAATGTTATTTATAAAACAGCGCTAATGAAAATGGAGTTGCACATTAGAGTGGATATAACTTTACAATTATGGCGTATAATATGGTATAAAATAGTTCTAAAGATAGAAGTATAAGAAATGAAATAGATGACGTTATGGCACTGATAGGATTGGAAGGTTTTGGTATAATGGTAATAACATAAACATGGTTAAATATAAATGATTTTGATAACAGGAATATCTTTGAAATACAGAGTTATAGGTTATTTAATAGGGATATAGTACTAAAGAGAGGAGGAGGAGTGGCTTAATATGTAAAGTATGAGTTACATCCTGTTGAACTTGAGGATATCAGAGATAATAGCAAGAAGATTAAATCCATTTGTGTTTCTATTAGCGGATATAAAAAGAAAAGGCTTCTAATTGAAATTTGTTACAGACCAACAGATGATACTGGTGGAATTAATGAGAAACTTTAGAGTGAGATTAAGAATTCAGTTGTTAATGAGGTCATAATTATGGGTGATTTAAAATTCAAGCATATATACTGTGAAATCCTAGAGTCAAAGCATGATAGAGAAAAGTTTTTGGAAACTATTCAAGATGGTTTTCTTCACCAGTTGGTCGAGGAACTTACTAGAAACAATGCTATTTTAGATATATTGCTAACTTTACTTCTAAAATAGAAATTGTTGAGAGGGTGGAAATTGGGGAACGTCTGGTTGCAAGTGATCATTGCTCTATTAGGTTTGGTGTTTTGATGCATATGGAGATAGGGAATAATGATATTTTATTACAAATTTCAAAAACTAAAATTTTTAAGGGGTGCAACAAGAATTATCTGTTTTGAATTGGGCATTTGAGTTATTTGGAGACATTGATCAAATGTGGAAAATTCTAAGGACATTTTTTTTAAATATTCAAGATACACACATATTCCTTATAGAAAGAAAAGGGTGACTGCAAGTAAAAGCCTCACAAAGAGTATGAGAAATAAAATTGGAGAAAATTAATCAGTTTTTCTGAAATGATAACTTTTATCTAAATAATTTAAAGAATTAAGCTTATTATTTAATAATTGTTTGTTTGTTTTTTTAATTATGCACAAAGCTACTCAAGGGCTATCTGTGCTCTGCCCACCACGAGTATCGAAACCCGGTTTCTAGCGTTGTAAGTCCGCAGACATACCGCTGTGCCACTGGGGGGCTAAAGTTTGTTTGTTTGTAATTATACAC
>NW_013665881.1:8786-30700 GCF_000517525.1 Limulus polyphemus
TTATTTAATAATTGTTTGTTTGTTTTTTTAATTATGCACAAAGCTACTCAAGGGCTATCTGTGCTCTGCCCACCACGAGTATCGAAACCCGGTTTCTAGCGTTGTAAGTCCGTAGACATACCGCTGTGCTACTGGGGGACTCTATTTAATAATGACAAATGTTGAAATTTGTACATTAGTCTTATCAATGTAAGAAACTTAAATTGACTGGTATGACGGGAGATTTAGAAGATAAAGAATGTTGGTCAAACAGGAAATTAGGACATCAAAAAGAATGTATGCAAAAAAGGTTGGATAAAAATGTAAAAAATAATAGTAAGGATTTCTTTAAGTACATTAAAGGTGAACAAAATGTTAGGATGGGGTAGGACCCTTGAGGGATGATAAATGAAGGCTTTTATCTGATAATTGTGAAATGGTTCGGTTATTAAATTCTGCTTTTTCTTCGGTTTTTACTAGTGAAGATTTAGGCAGTATTCTTCATCTTGAACATTTGATAGATGGAGGTAGGGTCGGACAATATGATTCAAACATACTGGTGGTGTGAACGTGCTTCATATTCACTATGAGTAAAATCTATACATTAATTCTGAGCTTGTTAAGAAAATAGTGGGCAGTTTAAGAAATGATAAGGCCCCTTGGCCAGATAATGTTTCCCCAAGAGTTTTGAAGGAGGTTAAGGATTGGATATGTGAGTCAATTGTTACTATATTTTGTAATTCCTTGAAGAGTGGGCAGGTGCCAAAGGATTGGAAGTTAGCTGATGCCAGTCCTCTATTCAAACGAGATAATAAAAATTGTTCTGGTAATTATAAGCCTATTAGTCTTACATCAGTTGTGGGAAAAGTTTTGGAAAATCTGATAGGATCTTATTGGATAGTCAACATGATTTCGCTAAGGAAAAGTCTTGCTTTACAAATCTTTTGACATTCTTTGAAAAGGTTACTGCTTATATAGATGAGGGTAAGGCTGTAGATTTGGTGTATCGATTTTCCTGAAGCCTTTGATAAAGTACCACATAAAAGTCTTGAAAAAATTAGCTGTATAGGTGTGAGAGATAAGTTAGTTAATTGGATAGAATAGTGGATGGATGGATGAAAGCAGATGGTTGCTATAAACGGAGTTCAGTCAAACTGGATTAATGTCACAAGTAGGGTGCCCTACGGCTCAGTCTTAGGACATTTGCTCTTTTAGATTTACATCAATGACATAGATGAAGGTATGATCAATAAATTGGTTATGTTTTCTGATGCTTTTAAGGTTTTGGGTGTTGCTAGCTATGAAGAGAATGCTGCTGATTTACAAAAGGATTTTGATCATTTAGTGAGTTAGGGAAATGAATAACAGCTGGGCTTAATTGTAATAAATGCAAGATAATGCATGTGGGTTATCATAATTTAAATTATTAGTATTATTTGGATGGGAATACCCTAAACAAGTTCTTACAATTTCTAGGTGAAAAATGACAAATTTGTCTTTCAACAACGTGTTATCTGAAGGGAATGTTTGAAAGTCTCACAGTAATCTATTTGATCTTAAATATGGTAAAATTATCAAGTAAAACAATTTTTATTGTTTTATAAGACTGGAGACAGTCTCATTTTAAATTTATTATGCAATACTTAAATGCTGACTTTATTTTTTTAATACATCTTTGTGAAATTTTCATATAATGAAAAACATTTTGCGAAAAATTGAAAAGCTATTAAATCACTTTTGGGTTAGCAGGAAACATATAACTTTCGAAACAAACTATTAGGACTAGCAAAGGGTTCTAGAAAGATTAAAACTAAAAAAAATCTCTAAAACTATAAAGGTTATTAACAGATTAATTAGTGTACCCACTGATATTTCAATACTTTCCGAAACTCTATTATGACAGGTAAATAAGTAAAGGATTTTAATGTATCTGTTCATTCTTACCAACTCTTAATCTTTAAAGACTGGATGACTTTAGTGTGTTTTACTTAGAGCATACTCTGTACTAAAATGTACACTTTTGATAGACAGAAACTCAAGAGTTAGATATAGCTCCATAATGTTTGGAAAAATCCAGAACAAAATACGTGCAACTTTGTATTCCTATGCGTTCGCATAAATAATTAATTTCTTACTGAAGTAGAAACATCAGATTACAACAGATATTGCAGAAAAAAATTCAAATTTAAATATCTTTTAAAGATTTTTAAATACAATTCGGAAACACTGTATCATGAATTCTCAAAAATCTGATTAAAAGAACAGATGTATAGTAATGACAGTAAATTATCTAAAACATTTAAACTTTTATGTTTCAGTCAATATACTTTATCTCTGAAATCGTTGCCAAAATGCAATGGTTTTCATGGTTCATAGCCAACACGATATCTCAAGTTTAATTATTACTCAGTAGTTTTTAATAACTAGATAGTAATTACTTATTTGTTTTGGTTACTGATTTGCTGGCTTCTTCAATGACTTCTTAAAAAGGACTATTCCTAAACTGTTAGTGGTCGACATATAGTCTTAGATCTTCTTAATGGAAGTTTGATGTGTTATCCAGCAGACAGGGGCTTCTCACACTAGAACATTAATCAACTAGATATTTGAATGTTTTCAAATGGGGCATCCAATCTATGTTGATGTCTAGGCAAGGTTAGCTGACGGTGTTGTCAATTAAGAAGAGGGCTTTTTTATCTTTCTTTATCTAATGTGTGGTTCATGTCCCATTAGTTGGATATTACTGTAATTTATCTCTGGCATGATGGGTACATCGGTAATGCCTTGTTCTGTATGTTTATTACAGTGCTGAATTCTAACTTTTGTTGACCTTTTTGTTTCTCCAACATATCTGAAATGCACATTCACTGGGGATGTTGTAAGTGGTGTTTTTCCTTGTATATATTTATTCTAATATCAACATTTGTTTAGATTAAATTTATATTTAGAAACATACATAGCTTATAGTGTTAAATGTGTATTGCGAAACTCCCACCTATTCTCTAAAGTTGTAGAAGATTCTCGAAAGTAAGAATCAACAATATATATGTATGTACGTAAATGCTTAAATATAGCCAGTATTGTTACATAAAACTGAAATTTCTAGAAAGCTTCCACACGCCTATAAATATAACCAACGCGACACGCCAAAAGAGAATATCTATTATTAATTCGCTAGAATAAGTGTGCTACAAAACTTCGGAAGCTATAACTGTTATACTATTGTTATAACGCTTATCAATAGGAAAATTTCAGATAATTGACCAGGAATATTTATAAATTTCGAACATTACAAACCATTTAACTTCAGTGGATTCACATCTGACATTAATACTTTTACGAAAACATTATATAACGTCATCGGTGGAAACTCAATCTTTAATACGCGTATGAAAAATGAAGACTACAGGGCTAGCTAGCTCCCTGTTTAGTGAATTGTGCCTACGTCAACTTGAAATTAACTCACTCATCGTCAACCCTCGATAAGATATTAAGGAAGTCCCAGACTAGAAAGAAGAAAAAAAGAAATATGTTTGTATCAATCTTGTTGGCAAATATCATAAATTGACTATATATCGGCATATATTTAAATACTTAATCCAAAGTACAATTTAAATACTAAATTTAAATTATCAGTTAACTCGGTTTCAGACCTTTTGAAATTCTGATACGTAACATTCTGTTCTATGCGTCTTTAGATTGTTTGGTTGCGTTAATAGCGATTGCATTGCATTGTGGTTTGTGTTTTCTGTTCGGACTTTATACTATTATATTTACTAATTACCTAGCTAAGGTGGGGAGGGGCATGGTGAATCTCTGCAGTTAAGTATGGGACGACCAGATAGTCTTGTTTGTGAATTTAGGTAATTGAGCTTTAAGTAATTAGGAAGTACTTTATGTTATTTACATTTTATGGAGGAGGGTGAGGTAGTTATTTATTTTTAGCTAACTTACCTATCAACACTCCACTGAGAAGACTAAATGAGAAACTTTAAAAAAATATGCTCCAAGATAAGATCAAATATCACCATATAAATAAATAAAAGATACTGAATAATATTAACTATCTAAATGAGAATATAGATAATACAACAGACAAGGTCGACTTTATCAAGATACGCACAGTTATTCCAACTTCATACTAACACACACGTAAGCACTAAAAAAACCCATAAAAAAACTAAGTTCACTCATCAAGTCTCAAAAGAAATCTCTATACACTATTTACAAACCTAAATGTATAGTAATCAACTTAAGAAAACGACCATTAACGAAACCAGAAGAAAGTGAACTAGTAAATGACTAAATGTCGCCCTGACGAATAACGCATTCGATATAGTAACAATAAAAAAACACAATTTAAAGCCTATTAGAAGAAGAATATAAGTAGAGTTAGCAACTTAGAAAGCCATGCCGTTACATCCCACTATAATACCACCTTCTCAGAAAACAAAACTGCTCTTGGAAAATTGAAGAAAGACAACACCATAACAATTCTACCAGAACACAAATGTAAAACCATCGTCAGTCTCCAACCTGTCGTTGAAGATGGTCATTAAACGAAAGTCAAGTCTAACCCAACCTTTAACACTTTTAACCTTTAAGAAATTCACCAACTCCTCAAGAAATATCAGAAATAATTGGAAATAGAAACAATCAAACAATTAACAACACATATCAGCGCTACCCCGTACATCTGTGGTTCACCAAATAATTCACAAACAAGACTATCCCATAGTTAACTGTAGAGATTCATTATGCCAACCGTTAGCTAAATATATTGTAGTTATAATATTAACAATTAAAACATTTTCATGTACTACGAACTCAGCTCATTTTGTAGAGATAATAAAAGCAACCACTATAACCTCATAAGACATAAGGATCGACTTCGGCGTATCCATCCTCTTATTAAAGGACCAATCCCTGAAATACACTACAAATTTTCCGCCGACTGTTTGAAAATTATAGAAATCTTAAGGAACGCATCCAAATGGCATTCTGCACAATACAATAAATCCAAATGACAATCTGCACAGTACAATTAATCCAAATGTTCTGTGTCAAAGCAACATTACGTACACAGAAATAGTCCCACTCAGAACTTCTCTGAAAACGGTAGCAAATTAACAGTCGAAACACATGATGAAACAACAACTAGTTAGTAAGTATTATTTAGTTACTGATTAATAATTAGTCTTAAGATATCATACAAACTACTAACCATAAGGATTAATAACGAACCGCCACATATTAACGCAAATACCAAAAAGTACAAAAGTTTCTTGAAAAATGAGAAAAAATGACATAAACTAGTCTCTATCACAACAGAGAGACAACAAAAATTTTAAATTTTTTAGCAAATTTTGGACTCGGCCAATAAACTCTAATCTTTGTTTTTAAATAACTAGTTAGTAGTTTTTATAGAAGTAATGAATTAAACAGGCAAACGATGCGCATTATATCCACAACACGACTTAAGCATAATGTACTAAAATATTAAAAACAGACAGTTTGCTTATTTGTGCTCTCATATCAAATAATATTGTCACAATATTTTACTATGACGAATGTTTAAAACTATCATTGAATGAGTTTTTAGTTCCTGATTTTTTATCTTCAGTCTGTTGAAAGTAAATTAAACTTATTTCTTATGAATGTAAAACTCCCGACAAGGATCAGTGAGGGAGGACATCGAAAGATAACTGAAATATTACAGCAAATATTTTTTTTTCCTTTTTGGAGAATTGTGACGTTGAAAATAATTGTTCATACACTACTATTTACAAACCATAGTTCTAAGTCTCAAATATTCTAAAATGAAATACTAAATCCAACAAATTTACACATAAATAAATTATAGAAGGGTATAAAAATAATTACAAAATAGAAAATAGCTACACTGTTCGTTTGAGAATGAAATTATAAATACAAAATCTATTAGTGAGATAGATTGGTAGATAAAAAAAACAGAAAGTAATACGATGAAAGTTTTAGCAAGTACTTTGGTTGTCTTGGATCATACGCGTAAGTTTGTTTAACCTAACGTAAAAAAAGGAAAATGCAAAACTACAAATGAGAAAATGCATAACGTACATGTTTAAGCTTTTTCCTTTACTGGTAAAATAATGAGTTAGATCTGCAGCAAAACAGCTAGCATATCAGTATTCATAATGTGGAAGTAAATCAAAGCTCATCAGAGAAAAATCTGTTTCTTACTGAAGAAAGAGGGGAAAATGAATGGAAATAAGTAGGCGTACTCTTGATTACAGCCAATCAGCCAGATAATTTATGTATTCTCGGTAAGGAAAATTTGTTGTTTTTTATTCTCACTAACGTATACAGAGAGGAAAATACCGGACGTTTGACATTTTTTCTTTCATCTAGAATTAATATTAGCAATCTGTTAATCGAGCAAAAAGAATGAAACAGAGAAAACATTTTTCTTTTTATTAAGGTTTGTGTAAAATGTCATGCAGTTGTAATATATTTAACACAGTTATTTGCTGGAGCTGCAGGAGGCGTAAGGATCGTAATCAGTCTAATCTTCAAATATTTAGGAAGAATTGAAATTGTTTATATAATAAAAAACAAAACAAGAAAAAGTAAAGGGCGTGACAACATGGAAGAAATTAATTTATATGGGACAGGGCCATAGTTTACAAATGACCTTTTATGTAAACATTTTAATTTTATTTTAATATTCTATTTAAAGCTTATAGAAGATATTACATGACATTTGGTATGCTGTAGTTCCTTTCAAAAGTTTTCTTATTCTAAATAATATCATATTATTCTTTTGTTATTTGTTTCTTGAATTTCGCGCAAAGCCACATCTAGGCAATCTGCATTAACGGTCTATAATCTCCAAGAAGGGCCGCTGAAAGTCATCACCACGAGCCTCCAATCCTCAATCTACACAAAACTATTAAGTAGTTTTATCACAATCGGTTTTTCCCATGTGTTTTGTTTTTCTCCGCTATTTAAAAGTATACTGATTAAATATTATTGTATAAACGCTGTAAAGAGAAATTTCATTTCTACACGTTTTTATACAAACCAGTGGACAAGTATTATACAAAAGAAGTGTTGCACGAAATAATAAGTTTTCTGGGCAAAAATGTAAAAATTCATATTAATGGTCTGCAACTTGATCTTCATACAAACATTAAACTTTTCATATGAGAGCTCAATTTTATTATTAATAAAAATGTAACAATAAAAATACAGTTTGTTGGTTTGAAGTTAAGCTACACAAGGGGCTATTTGTGCTCTGCCCACCACGGGTATCGAAACCTGGTTTCTAACGTCGTAAGCCCACAGACATACCGCTGTGCCACTGGGGAGCATAAAATATAAAATATAAATAATAATGTGATATTATAGAAAATTCATTCAATAAATTTCAACGCACAGTTCGCCACTCGCCCATATTATTCATTATTCCAAGTATATATACTTTTTAGTACTTACTATACAGTGAAGCACGCACATATTGTGCTTGTTTGGCTATTTGTCTTTATCTCATTAGGCTATTTACGCTCTACCACGATTAATATGAAGTAGGATTTTAGCTTTGTGAGTCCTCAAACTCACCGTTTTAAAGTTACAAAATGTATGGTCCTCAGTGGATCTGTTTTCATGGAAGCTGTTAATATAAGAATTTCACGTCGATAGAAAAATGTTTATAGCTAAATCTACTACTCTAAAAAGTTATGTTTTCAACTTGCTAAATTTGAGTCACTACTTATATTGTAAATTATTAGAAAAACAGACGGCATGGTTAGTTGTTTTTCCCACACTTAACGCAATCAATGATTCGACGCAACGCCATGCTTACAGAATATGTGATGAGTGATGTTTTTTGTTTTTAATGTGAGAAGATAAACTTTAGAAAAGCTGTGATAATTTTTTTATATCATTGAACCTCAAAGTACTCCAATACTGGTAAATAACTTGTTTGAATCCTAAACTAGAATTTGAATATATTTTCATTTAAACTCATTAGATATTTTGGAGATGCTCATTCTACAAATTTCTTATTTGTAATTTCTCGTGAACCGCTTCAGCCATAACTTTAACTCTGTTGGCGTTGCGCTGTTGAATGGCCATATTCTGTGTACCAAATACATGAGTGCTCATTATGGCTTCTGCGACCCCAGAACTCCCACAAGTGGGTGCATGAAACTGTATAAACATAAGCAGTTTGATCTTATAATAAAGCGTCACCTAGTGGTAACGATCAAAACCGCTATATGGTAAAGCAAGAGTAGCCAAAGAATTGGTGGTGTTGACTAGCAGCTTTTTCTGTTAGTTATTAGCTCAGAATTAGGGGTGGTTATGCACAGATAATCCTCTAAGTGACTTGCGCAGAAAAGAGTTTAAAAGGATACCTGTGTCGAAAGGGTGCGAAAATTTTAAAACCAGCTAACGTATAAAGTTCAACCAACCTTCTATGTGAAGATGAATATTAAGTGTTAAAATAAAGGATGTTATTATTTATTATGTAATTTCTGATTTATACAGGGTGTCCGAAATGTCTGGAACCATAAGTTTTCTTGGTTTCAGGTACGTGAATGATTATGGCGCTGTCAAAGCATGAGAAGGACAAGTTAAACCTGCTGTTAACCCTAACTTGTTTCGAATTACAAGGACAGCATGTGGAACACATTCAGTAAAGTCAGTCCCCATGATTCAAGACTTTTCGAATATCTTGTATATAAAGTTTTGTCAAATCTAATTCTTCAAATCTCATTAGAAGCTGATATATTAAGAAAAGGTCAGAGATTAAATTTAGAATAATTAATTTCATAAACGTTTAAATATTTCATGCTTCATTGTAACACGAGTGTTTGGAGAAAACCAAACAAGGTGCCTATTGTAGCGGAGTTACTGAATGCTTATGAATATGATGCTTGTTCAGTATATGTTTTGAGAATCTTCTAAGAATTTCGCTTCATCTCGGTTTATTCAAAGCTTCTTGTGTATTTATCTATAGTTTCTCAGTTAGTTTAAATACGTCAACAACAGAATGAATATTGAGAGTATCATAGTATTGGCCGTTTATCAAATGGCATGTAGCAGTGTCAGATAATGTCCTCGTATTAATAGTGAAAAAAGCAATTTTTATAACGTTACAACCCTAACTTTAATTACGGATGTCAATACCAACGATTACATTATATATTAACACATGCATAATTTCAGTCTGAAACACATCTACAGAGCCGTAAAAGTTAAATATGATAAATAGTTTACTGTAATGACAAAAATACTTACTCACATCAGATAACTACTGCCATCCCAGTAACAAGTTGGGAACTGCAAATTCGAATTGTTTCTTTTTCAGCTCTGGCGATAATAAAGATTCTCACCTATTAGAAATTTTGTATATCTTTATCCGAGCGCCAGGTTCACCTACAAACACTATTTCGATATGAAAATTTTGAAAAGTATTTTATATGCAAAATCTACACCTAGCAATCTAATGTATGTTTCAAAAAGTAGAGAACTTGGAAAGAAATAATACATATTAGTAAAATGATGACCAGCACCACTATTCCTTCTCGAATGTCTTACTTCGTTAAATTCACAGGAAGGTTCACGAAAATAATTTGCAGGTAGCTTTAAAATCGATATTGCTTCGTTTAGATCAACATCGAAAAATAGATCTTATTAACGTCATACATTCATAATATCTTAATAATAAGGTAAAACAGCCATATTGTTGATACAAACAACATCCAAAAAATCTTAATGTCAGTAATCAAATGTTTAGATTCCTGATAACAGAATCGAATATTTTTATGGTTTCCAGGCCAATTCTATACACAAACTTCAATATGTTTAGTTTTAGTTTTTTTATGGAATGCTAATTGTCGATGGTGGTGTTCATTCCAAATTAAATGTATATATGGTAACTTAGATATAGTCTATAGAAGAGGGGACAAATAAATCCTGAGACTGCCTGTCATTATTCCCATTTAACAAAAGAAGTATGTTATTCTTCTTGAAAACTTGGGCCTAAGAAAAGACTAACAATTTGAGACCCCCAGCGGCACAACGGTATGTCTGCGGACTTACAACGCTAGAAATCGGTTTTCGATACCTGTAGTGGGCAGAGCACAGATAGCCCATTGTGTAGCTTTTTGTTTAATTACAAATAAACAAACGAGATTAAGATTAACTAGAATGATGCAACAACTATTGACGGCTTCAGTTGAGTTAATCTGTTTGTTCCTGAGAGGATAACTTGAGTGACCTATTAATATGTAGATTCCATTTTCATGTAGCAAACAAAGACATGAACATCTTCAGAGTTGAACTATACACAAATGAACAGATGTAAGTTAGCTTAGAAATGAAGTCATTGAGGTTGTGTACAGATCATACGTCTTGTTTCTCAGGAAAGAAACTGTCGCACTTGTAACACATGTTCAGTATGTCTTTTATGACGGGATTTAAAAGTTAAACAAAATCAGTTTGTATCATACATTTTAAGAATTGTTTGTGTTTAGAGGTTTAAAGATGTGGAGAGCAAATTTGTCAGCACGTTTTGTATACCTTAAAGCATATCAGTATGTGCAGAAATTATATATATATATATATCATACATATCTTATAGATCAGAAATGCTATTTATGCTGTGTTTAATGTAATAATAATAATACCCTTTTAATTCAAGGAATAGAGAAAGTGGTTAATGAAACAGAGCGTTATAAAGTGATTGCCAATCCCATTATGCGAGTTAAAGAGTAGCTCAAAAGATAGCAGGATAGTGTTGAATAGACTGTGAACCCGAAAATAGTTTGTGGTCAGTTTCTGAAAAATGCGATCCACACTTTTCGCCATAAGCGTGCTATAAGAGCAACAGTCAAACAGTCAGTAGCCTAAGAGCCGACGGTGAGTGCTGTTGACTAGTTAGATGTCTTCCCTTTCGAATATAATTTCCAAATTAGTGTCGGGATTAGCACAGGTAGTTCTCGAATAGTTTTGCATGAAATTCAACAAAATAAACAGTAACATAAGTGATGATTACAAGTCACATTTAAATCCATATAGTAAGATTGGAAGTAAAGTAATTTGGAAATAATTAGTATCTTATTAAATATTAATAAAAATGTCATAGATTGAATCTTTTCATGGAGAAAAGGGCGAGCAAGTTTGTAGACGTGCTTCGATCTTGCGGCCCAGAAATTGCGAGTCAAGCGCCCTAACCACCATGCTATGCCATCCCTCTTAACTCACACTTTTCAGTTTATCTATACAACGATAAAGTAAAAATGTTACATACAGCAATAAATGAAAATATCAGAAAACTACTCAGTTTGTAAGAGAAATTTTAAAGAATTAAATTCCGAAAGGGTTAAAGTAATTAAATGCATATTTCAATACTTGTACGAACACACATCCCTTCCCCCCAGTATCACAGCGGTATGTTTGTGGACTTATAATGCTAGAAACAAGGTTTTGATACCCGCGGTGGGCACAGCACAGATAGCCCATTGTGTAGCTTTATGTTTAACTACAAATTAACAAAAACGAACAACTATGTTAGTTAAAGTATATTCTTGTTATCACAAATGCTACTTTCAAAAGATTAAACCATGTAAGTTCCCATTATGAGAAACATAGAAATGCGAAAGGCCAAAAATGCCATCTGGATTTACAGATTTGGAAACACGTCAAAATATTTCATCCTGTCTTAATAAGATAATCCGCTTTCAAACCTCTAATCCTCTTCCTACTTCTTCCCTGAAACCTTTCTAATAACTCAACATCCTTAATTAAATAATATTTCAAATGAGATTTAACGAGCCCTATATCGAGTTAACTGACAACCTCCCTAGCGTTGTACTCCATATTTCTACTTATATATGTAATTCTCTCTGTCTTATTCTTAAACAGCGTTTATGAAGCAATAAATATTTTGTAAGTTTATATGCCCAGATCTCTCTACGTTTTCCATATCTTAAGCATTTAAGCATGTCTTCTATAGTCTTCATACTTGCAGAGGATGTAGGCACGTTTTCCATAACTTAAGCATTTAAGCATGTTTCCTATAGTCTTCTACTTGCAGAGGATGCAAGCCTACATCCTCTGCAAGTATGAAGATTATAGAAAACATGCTTAAATGCTTAAGATATGGAAAACTTGCCTACATCCTCTACAAGCATGAAGACTATAAAACACTTGCTTAAGATATGAAAAACTTGCCTACGTCCTCTGCAAGTATGAAGACTATAGAAAACATGCTTAAGATATGGAAAACTCAAATGCAATTACACATAGGCCAATGTTACTTTTCTAATAGTATGGTCGCACTATGGAATATGGTTTATTTTCAGGGGTGATAGAAATTTCAACATTAAAGTATAAAAGGAGAATGTATGGTGATTACTTTAGATAACAAGATAAGAAAAGGAATTTCTACACGCAGTTTGGAATAGGGTAGTTGTAGAAATAAAATAAATAGCCTAGATGGCTTGGATATGAAATGTTAACCAGTGATAAATTCATAAACTAAGCCGAATCAATTTTTTTTCGGCAAAAAGAATGAAATATACAAAACATACAATTATAAGGGTAACTTGAACTTTACTTTCGTTTAAGAATTTTGTACAAATATTTATGCAATGAACTCTTGATTGCAGAAATACGATGAACGTTCCATTTGTAGAATTAATATTATTGCCAAGATAAATAATTCTTACTTATTGTTGTTCTCTTAGTGCAAAACTACAAGAATGGCTGTCTGCGTTGTCCACCGCGGAGAACCAAACCTCGGATTTTAGCGTTATAAATTCGCAAGTTTACCGCTGAGCCACAGAAGGAACGACATAATTCATAAGTAGGCTTCTTTTGTATATGTGTGCTTATTTTGTTTTTCTTTGTTTTATCTAAATGTATTCGGTCTAAGAAAACATTACATATTTAGATGAGTCATGCACAGCTAGCTACATGTCATGATAAATTAAATGGAAAATTTTACCAGTGCTACTAATCGGTTAAACATCTTTATATTTAATAAGACATTCATAGACTCTTAATTCAACCAATATATAGTTTTTATGATCACAAAAATACAAAAATTAAGCTGGCAACCTGTGCTAGTTCCAAACATATGGATCAGACGTGGCCTATTGGTTAAGACTATGAATTCATGGTTTCATGTTTTGCGTCTGATTTACGCAAAAAAGTGGTTCGTATTTTGGGGCCGTGGTTGTGCTATAAGAGTGAAGGTAGCTCCCACTATCTTGTTAGACAAGAGTACCCTAAGAGTTGGCGGTTGATGTTTTTAACTAGCTGCCTTACCTCTAATTCATCAATTCATACTTAGGGATGGCTATTTTCAGAGCTCTTGTGTGTAGTTATGCTCGAAAATTCAAAAGTAATCCAAACACCTTCTTCAAAATCAAAACTCGCAATAGTAGTGGAGAAAATGAGTGGGTGACCTTAATTCTAACTACATGTGATACCAGCACTATGAAAGCCCCCCAGTGACACAGCGGTATGTCTGAGGATTTACAATTCTAGAAACAGGGTTTCGATACCAGTGGTGGGCAGATAGCACATTCCAACTTCATTATAGTCCAGTGGTTAGCGTGCCGGGATGTGGATATGAGGGTCCCTCGTTGCGCGTTAAGTTAACGCAAATAATAATAATAATAACGAACCGCATTTTAGAATCGTGAGTGCGTTATAAGGGTTAAGATCAAATCCCATTATCCTGTCAGACAAAGCAGGCCATGTGTTTGCGGTGAGTGTTGTTGATTAGCTGCTTTTCTTGTAGTCTATTAGCTCAAAATTAGGGATGGCTAGTTCAGACATCCCTAGAGTAGGCTTGCGCAAATACTCGAAACAAAGAAACAAACCAAACCAACATATTTGAATTGTGAAATTATTTTTATTTAAACTTATTTCAACACGTGATGAGCAAATGATTGAATTTCTAAACATTCTAATCACAACATAGTTACGAAGTACATTTTAATCGAAAATCATCGTGGAAAACCTCTGTGTATCTCGATACAATATATAGTAACTAAATAATTTAATTATCTGTTTGAGAAGTAATATTTTCGCTTTCAGTGATTTGTTTTATATTATGGTTTCCAAAATTTATTTTTTATTACGTTTCTGTGAAACAATGGTGATTAAACGGTATTAACCTTATGCAGGCTCATGAACATAATTTAAGTCGTCAATAACTGGATATCTATTATAAACGTATTGCTATTTTCCTTTCAGGAATTAGTTTGATTGCATAATTTATCTATATATTTGTTTGAATTATTAATACAAAATACACATTTATCCAATTTATTTGGTTAATCAGGACAAAGGTTAGTTTCACGTGATCATAAAAGTTCAATTATGTCTACAATTTAGATTAGGCTGAACCATAATGATAACATACACAAGCTGGTTAATTGGGTATGTTCCCAATACCATTGCATAATGTTTTATTATCTATCTATAATTCTCCGCTGTCAATGTGCCATAAGTTTTCACTAAGTCTCTAACACCACTGTAGTAGATGTTACCACATAATTACTTAAATTCAACCTCATATTTCTTTGCAGCTAATTTTTTTTTGGTACTGGCACTATCTCCTTTTCCTTCTTTGAATATGATGCCGTTTTTTAATATGAACTCAGACTCACTGGTAAACAACAACCTCCGCCAAACCCACTATTTCATTTCCACTACCCACTTCACCCTTTTAGTTCGGTTGCTTCTGTATGACATAGATTTCCATGCACTTACATGCTCAATGAGGATACACTGAGTAAAGTGTTTTGTTACTGTCCTCGGTCAATGGAATTTTACATCTAAAAATGAAACTAGGTTATTGGTCAGATGTTTAATTGACTGCTTCTATTTCACTAGTGGAAAGTCTTCTTTGATAGGGTTGTTATTAACATCATCAGTTTTCTGAATCTACAAAACGTTTTGCACCATTCAACCATTAATCAACATAGATTGGTTTCAAACTGCCTCCTGGAATAATCATTACTATCAAATCGGTAGCAGCTACACAATTACCATGAGGTATTTACTTCCTGGAGAACATGACTTCTACATACAAACTGGAAACTCGTCATCAGAGAGCTATAATGTTTCTTAAAATAATATGCTCATATAAGAGAAGATATAAAACTAATATCAAACATGCAAGGAATCTTTCTGCTTATAGAAATAGCTCTTAACACTTTGTGTCTGAACATTATAATTGCTATAGTAAAATATAGCTGTAACAAAACTGGTGCAGCACTTTTATCCATCCTATTGATGTTAAATTGGTGTAAGCAGCAATATGTGTTATTGGATGCTCACAAAAGAACGTTTCAACAAAAAAACAAACAGCACACAATCCACTTGTTTTATATTAAAACAAGTCAAACGTCAAATGTTTTTATAGAGTTAATCATCACAGTTGTATCCACAGTTATAAATAATGGGCTCTTTTCGACAAAGTCCATACAGGATGGTTCAGTTACTTTAGAACACAATTGACAGGACATATTATTTTCCTATGCTCTGTTGTTACAAATACAATCGATGATAATGTCACTTAAAAAAAACACCAGTAACATACGGCTAAACTTATAAACACACAGTCTAGATCTATTTCACTATATCACTCACTAACTTTGTCTTACTTGCTCGAACTACATTTGTATGCATATTTATAAATAGCCCAACTGACGTCTAGAATTTTCCACACACTACGAGATATTATGATGTAATAACACTAGAGAAAAACTTTGAAGGTTCTATTAACATGACACAATAATACAACAGTGGCCATTTCACGACAATTGAACTACAGGACGTAGGATTTGTACAGTTATGTAACCAAACCTGTGATGAACTATCCCTTCTAAAAATAACTGGATTTAAAAATACTGCTATACATAAATTATAACAGTTGTGTATATTTAACAATAAGCAATCTTCAAGAAAAATATTTACAATATTTTTATACTACATACAGAGATATTTTCAGTTCATGACAAAGTCTACTCATGCAGTTTGCACAGACATTTGTAGCCCCATTCATGTCTTAAATATGGTTTAACTTCTCCTCTTCCATAGCTGTCTGTTGGTCGCCTACCTTGTGTCCAACAAAGTCCAGCATAGAATAGCTGATGTAGTACTTAGATGGTCTGATGGTTAAACCTTCTGCTCTCACTGATCTGAACAGCTCACTGGGTTTCTTCAAATGGTCTTCCTATCTGGCTGTGTAAGTCAGAATGTCGTCCTCATAAAGCTCGATGTTGATGGTTGTGTGCAACATCTTTCTCATCGTGTGGTTGAATGTTGCTGCTGAGTTGACTAATCCAAGCAATATTTTCTTGAACTGGCAGCATCAGTCTGGTGTCGCAAAGGCTATCTTCTCTTTAGATCCTGTCTCCATTGGGATCTGCCAAAACTATTACTGTGGTTGGTCTTGGAAAATAATTTGGTTGGGTCTAGTTTCACCATAATAGCCTCTGGGTTGTCTATAGGTTCAGAGTCGAACCTGGTTACGAGGTTCAGTTTCCGGAATTCTATGCAGAAGTGGTTTGAGCCATTCCTCTTCTTCATGATTGCGACTGGAGAACAGTAGGCTGAATTCGAAGTCTCAATGATTCCAGCTTCTAACATTGCCTCGACTTCTTGCTTGATCAGGTCTCTCATCACAAAAGGTACCTAGTAGGACTTCACCTTGTCTGGATCCCTGGTCGTGGTCTTGGTCTTGTGTTGTACAAGGTTTGTCTTGCCTGGTCTATCTGTAAAGACATATGTGTACTGACACATTACCAATTGCATCTCTTTCTTCTGCTGACAGTTAGTTCTTAGGTCTAGTAAATCTTCATCTTCTATGACAAAGTCACTGTCTTTTGGATCTGCATCTATTTCAGCTACACCTGCCATGTCCAACTGTGCCTCAATAGCAGCACCTGTTAGGTCTTCCTTCCTCTCAAAGTACCTTTTCAATAGATTGGCATGGTAGATTCTTTGTCTTCACATCCACTTTCACCTTATAGTCCATTCTGTTGACCACTTTCTGCACCTCAAAGGTAATTTCCTTTGCAGGGGGAGTTTAGTGTTGTTTGTAGGTAGCAGAACTTTATGTCTGATGATCTTGAAACATCGACCCTTGACCTTCTTGTCATAGAAGTGCTTCTGATTGCCTTGAACTGCATAAAAGCTCTCTTGAGTGAGTTTAGATATCTCCTCCGATCGGTTTCTGAGTCCTAGCATGTACTGATATGCATTCCTCACCTCTGATTCTTCTTCTCTTGTCTAATGTAGGACTTCTTGGTAAGCAAATAAAACTGGTTGCAGGCACCTGTCCCAGTTACCTAGTGTCTTTTGACACATCTTCTTCAGTATACTCTTTAAGATTCCTTATATACGAGGCTGTACGGGATGATGAAGAGTTGCCTGGTGACTGATGGTTCTGCACACCTCTTGCATCAGTTTTGAGGCAAACTGGGTCTCTGTCACTCAAGACTTCTTTTGGGAAGTTTAGTCTGCAGAACACTTCCACGAGGACTTCTGCTACTCCTAATAAGTCAATCTTCGACAATGCCATGGCTTCCAGATAATGTGTTGTATAGTCAACTACCATCAGTACATACCAGTTGCCCTTATCAGATACAGGTGCTAGTGGTCCAATCAAGTCAAGTCTACAGCTATTCTGCTGAATGGCTCTTCTATGAAAGGCATCTCGCCTTGGCTACTTTCCTTCTAGGTAGTAACGTTTGACAGATGTCACATCACCTGAAGAACTACCTTGATAGATCTGGAACAGCACTCCCTTACAGTCTTACATTCTGTAAGTCCCGTTCCCCTTTGGTCTTGTGCTTTACTTTGTCCCGAACACTGTTCCAAAGTTTCTGCAGTAAATGTTCTTTCTTCTATGCTTCTTTCAGTTCCCATAGAATCACATTTGGGATATTACTTTTCAAGACTTGCAGAGGCAAGATGTCTTGCTTGCCTTTCTCTTCTTGAATTTTTGTGGTGACTGCAGATGCCTCATCAGCCTTCTTTCTGTCTGGTTCCTCCAAACTTCTACTGCCTGGTATATTACCAATCACCAAGTAATATATGGGTGACTTGATACACATGATCTCCTCTCCAGGTCTCCCACGTAGTATGGAGTGTCCACCTTTGTTCTTGCTATGGGAAACTTTCTCATTGTCACATCAATCAGTACACATTGATGTGTCTTTCCTGTCATCTGGTCATCAGTAACTAGACTGGTTTTTACTGCTGCACCCAATATTTTGTAGGACTTTTACTTTCTTGCCTTTAACAAAGCCTTCACCTACTGGCATGTTGTGGTTTTTTGGCACCTCTAAATGTTTTTTACATGCTACAATTAGTAATGGCACTGTTTACCCATTTCCTAACTTGAGCTGACCATCAATCATGCACTATTTAATCATGGTGATAACACTTCCGTCTTGTGTTGATTCTGAGAAGTTGTCATATTTGGTTTTATCTGAAAATGGCATCCTTGGTGACAGTCGCTCTTTTCTTGTTTCTTGCCAGTACTATATCTGTAAGTAGCTCCAGCTGTTTTATGTTGAAATGTCGGTGGCTGCTTGTTGGAAACAGACTCACTCATTTGCAATGTGTTCCATTTTATAACAAGAGTAGCATATCTTCTCTCTCTTTTGTCTATTTACCTCTTATTATCTTTGATGGCATCCTGCTTCTGGTCAGTCACCCTGGTTTCGACTTTAATTGGTTATTCTTGGAATTGCTAGTTATACTCCGTCCATAGGCTTCCATATACTGTTCTGCCTGCTTGATCATCTCGTACATGTCTTTCAATGTTCTTTCCCTTGGGAACAGTGACATGTCAGTAGAACACGTGATCATGAACTGTTCACGTATTAGTAGATCTGACAGCCCTTCAAAACTATTTTCACACTTGACCATATCAATCCAACATGTGAGGTATAACCGTAGGCATGTCACAAACTGAAATACAGTTTCTCCAGTGTCAGATTTGACTTCTGCTGAAAACCTTCCTTGAAAAGCTAATAGCGTTTCAACAAGGCCACTTTTAACTCGACATAGTCCATGGCATCTTCTGATGTCATGCCAGCATACACTTGTAAGCTTTTTCCTGGGACATATTGCCCACTCACTTTTGTTCCATTTCTTACTTTGGGCGAATCTTTCATACCTCTCTAAAGAATCATCCATGTCGTATTTCCATTCATCATATCTGGACAACTTGAGCTGGTTGGCCCTGACCCAACTGTCATTGTTGCGTCCTTTGTCTTCCTGTTGTGTTAGCTTGGCATCTCCTTTTCTCTCTATTTCCAATCTCTCCTCTCTATATTAGTTTCTTCCTTCTCTCTTTGTGCTCTTATTCTCTATCTCTCTATTTCTATTCTCTCCTTTTCTTCTTTCTTTTCTTATGCTCTTATCCTATCTAGTTCCAGTCTCTTTTTCTTCTTTCTCTCTTTCTTTCTTTCTTCCTATTTTCTCTGCCTCTCATTTTAGTTTTTCTGTTGACACTCTTCTCTCTCTTGCTCATGTTGTTTAACAAACTCTCGTATATCGTCAACTTTGAACCCATGTCGCTTATCTCTCTATCCACTTATTAAAGTCAGTTAACATAGTGATATGGTGTGGTTGTGACCTCTACAATATTTTCGTCACCAAGCCTACTTTGCCTGCTATCGTTTACGTTTACTGCCCTTTACCACTGTATAATCCTTACTGGCTCGCCAATGTGAGTTTCTTACGTATGTGTGGGCCCGATTCTATACAGTAGGTGTCTGTGACTTCTTGTCAATAAATTTCAACAATAAATAAACAGAATAGTTCACTTGTTTTAAAATAATATATTACAACAAGTCAAATGTTAATCACCAAAGTCAAAGTCGACATAGGTTTGTTCAATTACTTTAGAACATAATCGACAAAACAAATTATTATTCTGTTGTTACAATCCAATCTGCGGTAATTTTACTAAAAAACAACATAAGAAAACTCCACTATTTAACTAAATTTAACACTCACGCTATATTTATATATCGTGTGATATTAGTCACAAATTTTGTAGAATTTCTGCTACACCTGAAGACAAAACTAAACACATTAACCGACCACTACATTAGGACTACTGTACGCATGCGTGTGACGCTATTTGTTTATCACAAAAAGCTGATCGTGTAAATGGATTGCTTGAGCCCCATAGATGTAAAGATATATGTATATATAACCATATCATCGATATTCTAGAAGATAAGTGGTAAGAACAAGATTACTCTGATCCGATGACGAGGAACCCACTTTGAGACTAGTAATGGCTGGAGACGGCTTGAATGGGTAATGAAGAAAAACTTTAATATAAGTTTAACATAACAGCAAATGTACAACGTTTCGTGCAACAATCTAAAGTGTTCTTGTTATATCGTGTCAAATGTTTGGAAATCATTATAGTCCTCTTCCTTGGGAACCTGATCACAGTATCTTAATCCAATTTGGCATTTTTGAAATCAGTTTGAATTTCTCTTCAGTATCGTATTATTCTGCCTACGCATATAACCAGTTGCAGACCATAGTCATCGGCAGATGGGATACAATTGCATTAGACACCTTCTGACATCTTGTGAAGTCTGTGACATGTCGATTCAAACCTATTATAATGATAAATAGTGGTGTAACTCGATATTAAATAAAGGTCTTAATAATATGTCCACATGGTAAATAGATATACGTGTAATTTTGCCCTGCTGGAAACATTTATATCTTGGAACATTTTACACTTAACTTCAACTGTACACATTTTCCCAAGACCTATAGACTATGAATTGTATATGGATTGTGTTTTAAAGTTCCTTTTGTATTTGGAAGCAGACAAGCCCAATCAAGATGTACACAACAATACTTTCGAACAAAACGCGTAATAGGTCTATCTATTTTTGGTAGCATACTTTGAAGGCCTAGCTTTAATTAATTAAAGTATTACATCTATTTGTCACATAGAAGGAGAACCGAGCACACTTTTTTCTGTAGTTACTGTATGTAAATACTTTAAAGTTTCAGGCTGCGTTCATATACGTGTATTGTTTTCTTCTCATTGTCTCGTGTCAGTTAAAAATGTTCATATTAAATGAATAGTTTGGACATACTGTGGATCTGAATCGTTTGTTGTGCAAGTTTTTGTTTGTTACACTTGTTATTAATGTATGAAATTTAAATCTGTCGCAGTAAAGAGATAACTGTATGAAATAATTTACTAAAAACAACCATGTATCACGTAATTCATGATGTTAGAATTATGATTTATTAATTATACATTGATTGAATGATTGCACTGACGATTTGAAGAAGTTAATACATGACTTTTCATCCTACGTAAGTATATCTTGCAAATTATACCACTTCTGAAATGGACAACCAAAGGCACCGAGATTGTAACTAATAAGGCTGGATGTTATTGGTCTTTTATTTTTATCAATCACAGGTCTGTTTCTTCGAGGACAGTTAAAGCGTGTTAGACAATATTCTTGTTGTGTGGAATCAATAATACTTCATTGTCTATATATAGCCTATACCTGTCACGATGAATAAATGCATAAAACTAACACCCAGGCTATACCGTAACGAAGAAATATTTTCTAAGTTCCATGACTTATTGTGTTTACTTTGGATAAAATGACGTCTAAGTGTCCTAACAGTTCTTCAACTGCAGTTAGTCTTAAAATTCCTTCAAATGAAAATAGCAGATGGGATTGTTTGTTTCTTATGGATTTCGCGCAAAGCTACACGAGGACTATCTACGCTAGCCGTCCCTAATTTAACAGTGCAAGACTAGAGGGAAGGCAGCTAGTCATCACCACCCACCGAGTTCTATAAGACCCATCTTTTGAAGAGAATAATGGGCTTCGAATTTTAATCTTGCTTTGTAAGAT
>NW_013665881.1:30915-36831 GCF_000517525.1 Limulus polyphemus
AAACATGTTAAAATAATTACAAGAAATAATTTTTACATCTAAATATTGATTCAGCTTTCCATAAGTGCTTTAATATCAATACATTTAAATGTTCTAAACTGTATTTGTTTTTGAATTTCGCGCAAAGTTACCCGAGGGCTATCTGCGCTAGCCGTCCTCTAATTTGGCAGTGTAAGACTAGAGATTGGGATTGACCGTCACATTATAACGCCCCCCCGGCTGAAAGGGCGAGCATGTTTGGTGTGACGGAGATTCGAACTCGCGACCCACAGGTTGCGAGTTGAGCACCCTACCCACCTGGCCATGCCGGGCCAGCAGATGGGAGTATCAACATATTTTCTATTTACTGATTAAAATTTAGCAAACTCAAGATAGAAATTATCTTTAACACGTATGATAAGAGGTAAAGTTCTTGTTTTGTTTTTCAGATTCACGACTGTATTATTACACTTGAGTTTTGTATGTTGGAAATCACTCAATTTGAATGAATTATGGATTTTGTAACCTCTCATTGCTACCATTCGTAACCTAGGTTTTTCTCCTTTCTGATCATTTTTACAGCCGGAATCTAATCAAAATGTATCTAATAGAATCACAAACGAAATTAATAAAATAAGAAAGAGTAAATTAGTAAATGAAATTCAAAATCAAAGTCATAGAAATGAGAATTTAAATAAAAAAAAATTTCATATCTAATTGTGTTGTTATCTAATCTCTATCAGTACCTTATTGGTGAAATATAGCAATATCCAAGACTTTCATACAACTTATCAAACATTTTGGTTCTTTTGGAATCTTAACCTACACTTTACTCGTAGAATTAAAAGAAATATATATATATATATATATATGTTAGTAAAATTTAGGCGGACAAAATCACATTTTAAAACATGATCATTTGAGAATTAAATGTGTACATTGTAGCGGTGTAATATATTTATTGGTAACAGCATAATACATGCTGATAGAAATTACAACATATTGTTATTTTACAGGTTCTTTAGTGTAACCTTAGAGATCTCTTACAAAGTTTATTGGGGTGTTAGAACATTAGTATAATGATTATTATTCGTTATTGATGAACAGTTCGTGGTTACTTGAAATGGTCATAATAGAGCATTATCTATTCAATGTAACCAGTAATTATATCAATAATAGCATGCATTCTTGGGATGACATGATAGAAAGATGAACGTAGAAATTTAATATTTAACATGATGTCGGATGAGCCACTTGATTTTTGGCTATGAAAATAAATACCTAAAGGATTTTTTTATCTTGGTGAGCCTGTTACGTTGGCGCTCTTTATGGGGTTGATGGACGTAGTGTGTTCAGGACTTTGAACAGAGTCACCGTTATTTGGTCGAACCGTTAACCTAAGTTTTCCTCATTTTCAGCTACATCTATGATTTTTACCTTGAAATATATGATGTAGCTATTTCCGGGTTAATTATCAGCAGAAGTAAAATATATTTAATAATCTAATGTTAAGGGAGCATGAAGTAATCATTTGTTCGATATTTAAATCTTGATTCCAATGATCCAATATAATGGCTCGTTAGAGTATCTTTCGATAATACATTAACATAGACTCGGAATAACATAGAATACATAAGAAGATGGAAGGAGCCATGTTTAATTTAATTTTGTTATTCTATACATATGGCCTACGCTTGATTTACGGGCGTTGGCAGAATATTACATGGCCAATGTAGCATTAGAATTATCCAAATGATGTTCATCTGCTCATTAGGAATGAGATCTTGTGTTAGGGTTGGCTTGGGAAAATGACTGAAATTACTATCTTGCATTTTGTACAGTAAGAGCACAGTGTATTCTATCAGGGTAGATAAAACCTCAACAGCATTCAAATACACTTTGAATGTTATTTGTTCTTCAAACGATTTCACCAGAAGAGCATTATGTACGACATTACATCACTTTAATATGCAGCTCGAACTGTCGAAAGAGCACAAGTTAAATAAAGAGCTACGTATCATTACCTCCATATTTTCATCCTTTTATCAGAATGGAAAACTGTCGACCGTAACTTATCAGATTACTTCATATGATCCCAGTAATTCAATGTTAAAGTTTGCGCTTTAAACTCCATTGAAGACGTGCATTCCCGTTTACTTCTGGCATAAGCTGGTTTTATATGGATTACACATGCCAAATGATGCAGTTAGAGATTGTTGAATCTTGATGGAGGTTAAAGAAATCGATCATCTGGACACCAGTTTGTCCAAGCACCTCTTTCCTTGGTCAACCGCTAGCGAATGGTAGCCACAGTTTTTTTTCTTCTAATGACAGATGTAATTATTTTCGATTACCAGCCTATCGTAATATCCCAGACTTAGTTCATAAGACATTTAAACAACTTTTTTCTTTGTCTTATTCTGAGTCAGTTGAGCTTAAATTCTCTAAAAATTACACACACACATATATATATATGTGTGTGTGTGTGTATTCAAAATAAATAGTTTTACAAAATATTTTAATTACTGATACTTATAATCAGACGTTATAGAGTTTGCCAGAAGTTTAATTAGATTCTACTCACGTGCTCTGGTGGCGTCAGAGACGGCCTAACATTACCCACGATATAATTCACTAGCATAGTCTACATATCTCGGATAGATCGTCTTGAAATACGTTTATTTTTCAGTATTCTACGTTTAACTGTGATTAAAGATGAATATGAAATTAATATATCAGTTTGAACCAATCAGAGAATGTGTAGAAAACAATGACAGACGTATATCACGTTGCTGTTGAAATCGCAGTACATACAATAATGAAAAATAGCCTTCTAAGCTGATGTTTCATGTGCAGGAAGGTAGTAAACACGTACAAGTCTTACGAAAATAGCTGTCGGATGAGCCCTACACTTTCCATTAATATATCCCTTAAAAGTATATTTTCTGATATATGGTAAAGAACAGATAAATAAAACCTCAAATTTCTTACTTACACATAGGGTCATTTTTCGAAAGATTCGACGATTTCACTAAAGTTTTCCGTTTTGCACAATTTGACAACCGTTCATTCATCCCAGGAGATATCATTGGTATAACAACTGATATTGATTTAATTCTAAGATTACTGTATCCCATTTTTACTATTTGTGTGCGATCCCCGACGAAACCTGTTCTCTCAAAATCTACAGACCATGTTTCGTTAAACTTTCTCTCTTCATGTTTTGAATCTATGCTCTTTTTGTTGCTTGGTCCTTCAGAAACGGAAAAGTATCTTAAATATAATAATGTATCAATTCGATTACTACAACCAAACACTGCCCACAAATAAACTCTTCGCAATACAAAGAGAGAATTTCAATTGCTAAAAATTAGATCAGCAAATATGGAATAATAATACCACACAGTGAATCGGATACATTGCCTTGCGGTGCCTGACGTCACACATTCTCACCTTACAAAAAAAAATATATTTTTTGTTGTTAAGTGCAAAAGTACAGAATGGGCTATCTGATCTCTGTCCACCGCGGGTATCGAAACCCGATTTTTAGAATTATAAGCGATAAGGCTTATTGCTGAGCCACCACTCTTCAGATTCGGCGCATTTGAGTGTGTGGAAAACGTGCGTTATATAACGCGTAAGTTTTAAATGCTCTTTGGTTCTATATCACAACGATATCAAATGCAGGAATTATATCATTATTACTGAAAGGTATAAGGTTCCAATGTCATTTCAGTAGTATATGTCAGTATCGTCTAAGTAAATTGACAATAAATATGTTTTTATTAAATATAACTTAGAAGAGTGTGTTATGTTATATTTTATAAAATATTTTACCGACTGCTTATTTCTTCGTTTCGAACGGTCAAATATAAATCGCATTACATATTATTGTATTTACTCTACTGTGTTATGTGAAAAGATATTAACGCATCATATGAACGCATATTTAACTTATTTTATTTACATAGATTTAGTTTCGGAAGCGAAATTTAGCCATCAGATACTAATTAACATCCACACAATTTAGCGGATATAACACAATATTTAAATAGCGTGTTCGTTTTTGTTTTAAGTTCTTAATCGTCGTCTTTCTCTTTCTGTTTAAAACACAGATGTTATCAAAGGCATAAGATATTCTGTGCAATCTAGTTTCTAAGTTTCTCAGTGTGAGAGCAGCATATAGTGTATATAACAATATACGTTATTTTAATTCTAAGATATTAATAGTTTATTTTTTGAGTTAACTTATTGATTAAGTGTTATTTTATAACATGTTACAGTTTTTACAGTAAGGAAGATTTGTTTTTAGAACAGGTAGGACGTTTCGATCACTGGTGCGATCGTTCTCAATGACACAATTTTTAACAGTAAAGAAGGTTTTAGTATTTAAGTAAACATTCAAAAATCTATCAAAGTATTTAAATTTTAGAGTTGATAGTAGTTCCTTGTGCATGTACATATCAATCCGCGTGAACTGACAGTTTGTTTGTTTATTTGGAATTAAGCATAAAGCTACACAATGGGCTATTTGTGCTCTGCTCATCACGGGTATCGAAACCCGTCCGCAGACATACCGCGTGAACTGACAGATTATTTATTTAGAGCTGAACAGAAAAAGCAAAGAAAAAGTGAATGAATATAAAATACTACGGTATGCGAAATATTTCCATACGATTAAGAAAGGTTGGGGAAATAACAATCAAAGATATACAGAGATATATCTGGGTTTTTGCTAATTATGGGATTCTTTTCTTCTATTAATGTCAGATTCATGTGATATTTTGTTCAGAAAAACTGTTTTTGTCTTTGTTCAGATGCTGTTGGACTTGGGAAGGGAGTTTATGGTGTTATTTTAATGTGATCTTCAAGTTATGTCCTATTTCACCTACGTAAAAGGCTGACCAATAATTACACTCTATTTTGTAAATAAGTAATAAATAATTTCCTTAACCCGTGTTTAATTTTCATTCCAGGGATTAAAACGAATCAATGCGTTATGTTGAGGTTATATTTATGTGCTAATCGTTTAGAATTTTTTGATAGAGATATGCTAATATTTTCTCTATATACCATAATACAAGTTATCAGGTTTCCTTCGTTCTGTGGAGTGTTTTTGAGTTTGTGAGTTTGTTAAGTGTCTCGTGTCTGTGTTTTCTAAATTCGTCAATATTTTCTGTAACTACTTTTGTAGAGAACTGGTTTACGTTAGTAAAACATTGAGTTAAGAGCACAACTTCTTCATCGATGTTCTGTGTAGTTCATATAGTGTATGCTAAATTTAGGAGGCTTTTTAGAGAACCTAGCTTCTGATGGATTACATGTTATAGGTATATATATAACTTTACGGATTTAGTAAGATGCGTATCACCACAACTCTAAACAACAAATACTAAACTGGATTTAAATAAAAATCTGTTCAAATTCATTTCGATGTTGAGGTACGCATATAAATCAATATACATCATTCACTTTTGTCGTCAAACTTTCTCCACAAAATCAGCCTAAAAGCTCTTTATTAAAGGCTTAGTTCAAAGATGTTTAGTGAACAAAAGTTATTAGTAATTCACATATATATTTTCTGCATATTTACCAGATTTTATCCCAGTGTCATTTTCACTGTCTGTTAAGATGTCTACTTATGAAAAAATGAAGTAAGAAAATTTTAAGTAATTAAAATATCTTTGTGAGCAGAAAAAAATACTATATTTTCATTTTTAATAATATACTTTTAATTCGTTTAATGTAAAATGAATAATTTATTTTCCTTTTGATTAAAGACATGTTTAGTTAAGTATGGTATAATAGTCATTCACTTTTTAAAGCCTTGTTATACAACTAAAACTTTGATGCTGTTTTCAGTAATAATTAGTATTCAGGTGAGTTGGCCCCCCAGCCAGCACAGCGGTATGTCTGCGGACTTACGATGCTAGAATC
>NW_013665881.1:37348-44539 GCF_000517525.1 Limulus polyphemus
AAACAATCAGGTGAGTTGTGTATTTCAATTGCAACAATCATGTAGTTTTAGAAAAAAATAAAACAAAGAAACATGTCTGATTCCATTAATTATATGTAGCTCTGCGTGAAATTCTGAAAAAAAAAACTGCTCTATTTCTTTTGGTATGATATTGCAGTAATGTTCGAGTTTCAAGTACCACTGTGAAGAGGATTAAAATTCAACATTAGGGTGAATATGTATCGTGTCAGAACTTTTCATTTTTTACAGAAGGAAGTTGAAATAATCATACCATTAATGACATACCGCATAGAACATGTTAGTAGATTGAATAAGAACTTTAGAAATAGGTTACGACTAGATGTCTTAATAATAACCAATACAATGTATAGCTAACTCCATATATTTGTACATGTACGGCATTATACATAACCTTCTTCCAATTAAGGCCTATTACCCAAATTAACTGTGTAAAAATAGAACACTAAACACATATCTGATGGAAGCACACCAATAAACTAATGCTTGTAAAAAAAATGCCGCATTGTTCAGCATTCAAGTTTTTTAGTATGTGCAAGTGAATAAAAAGGGTTGATTGCTCCAAGACAAATATTTAAATACGTTTGATAGTGTAACGGTGCCCCTCCTTCAAATTCCACATTAAATCGCCATATTCAACGATAACTAGAGATAGTCTTCTACAGTACAGCATTACAAGTCTTGTATTGAATATTATATCATAATAATGGACCTGCCACGCCGTCACCAACAGAGCTACTATATGTCAGCTTTGCTTTTATCGACCTCAGTGGTAAAGAGAAGTTAAACAGATTAGAGAACGAGATTGACTTCCAACTTTAACTCCAGGGAGTTTCACTAATATTGGACTTTGGCGGAAGCCATCTGTCACTTTAGACAGCAGGAGCTTGCATGCTAAGTTGTAGGCTTTCGTCCAGCAAATTTTACTGTCCCAAGTTTCAAGAGATTCAACTTCGTAAAGGATATGACCATCTGCATTATCATAGGCAAAGACTAGGGAACCATTAAAGAAGATATCTGAAATTGAATCTTCAAATAAAGCTCCAGTTTACTGAGGAACTGATCAACTTCTAATTAAAGTTTTTATTTTAATTATCCTTAAAGCATAAATATTTTTGCTTTAAAACAGTAATTCCATTTTTAATAAAGATGTTTTTTGGTCAGTAAAAAAATCCAATGAGCAAGTAAAATTATTAACTGAAAATCCTATTATTATGAAAAGTAGTTCATTCTAATTTTTACTAACAAATTACCATAGCTTATCCTTCTGTGCGTTATAAGAGTGACGGCCAGATCGATAACAGACTAGGCATGGGTTCTGTTGACTATCTGCCTTTTCTCCAGATTATCAGCTTAAAATCAGGGACAACTGGCACAGATAACCCTTGTATAGCTTTGCGTGAAACAAACAGACATTAAATAGTGGTGCTTCTAAAACCTATAACGATATATAAAACGAAGGAACTCGAATTACTTAATTACAAAGTGAATGCTAAATGAAGTTTTGTTTTTGTTTGACTTCACAAGGTTTCGAAAGTCGAAACTAATACGATCTGCCATGAAAAATAAAAAACTTTGGGTTATATTACAGATTTATGTATATGGTTAACTTGGATTATATTTTTTGATATGATAATAATACGTGTTTCCTTAGAATCAAAGATTGGCAACTGAAACATATGAAGGTATAGTATTATCGATCAAGTCTATGTTAATTTATGTTTTTAAAAAATTATAATACATCTTAAATAAGCAAAAATTACCAGGTCTACATTTTGAAGAGCATCAAAAGGCTTAATAACGTCACAACTACAGTTTCATCTAATAAGGCAGCAAAAAACAGTATTTCTCACTAGCTGAAATAATTGTTAATTAATTAATAACACTTCTGAACAGCGCTTGTAGAACACGTGAGAAGATATTCTATTATATAAGATACTTTGTGAAAACGTACTGAGATCGACACAAATTGTTATTCTATAAGGAAAATAAGAAATATTAATCTTTTGGAACTTTGAGACAGTAAGCTCAAAAAATAAGAAGGAAACTATGTTTTTATTGGTTTTTAAGATGAAAATCGTGGATCCTCTCTTATAGGTGTGATCAAACTAGTGTTAAACAGCTTGGGAACAGCATGCTAATTATTCTGACATCGTTGATTGCAGTCACAGATGTTGAGGTAATTATAGTGTGGATACGTGTTTAATTAATTTGTTCTTCGGTTTATAGTATCGTTATATACAGCCCATTGGATGAAGACAAAAGTTATTATAGTTTTTTATCAGTTTTCAGGAACCAGATGAAGGGTTTTGGACTCACCTATGATATGTATTTTAGTATTTTGTGAAAAAACACAACTGGTCACGACTTAATTTATATAAAAAGTGTTTCTGAGTTAACAACTCAATTGTTGTTTTATGTTGATGTTTCTTACTGAGAAGTTTCTTAGTTTAATCAAGGTCCTCAGATTAACTAAAATAACGTCAACTTTGCACTAAATTAATTATGGTAAGATCATCTTCTCTTAACATTCAAATGAATCGTAACAAATATAGATACTCAATATTTTTAAGATGTTGCGTGTTTTATGCACCAAATGAATCGTAACAATTATAGATACTCAATATTTTTAAGATGTTGCGTGTTTTATGCACCAAATGAATCGTAACAATTATAGATACTCAATATTTTTAAGATGTTGCGTGTTTTATGCACCAAATGAATCGTAACAATTATAGATACTCAATATTTTTAAGATGTTGCGTGTTTTATACACCAAATGAATCGTAACAACTATAGATACTCAATATTTTTAAGATGTTGCGTGTTTTATGCACCAAATGAATCGTAAAAAATATGGATACTCAATATTTTTAAGATGTTGCGTGTTTTATGCACCAAATGAATCGTAAAAAATATAGATACTCAGTATTTTTAAGATCATTTATTTATCATATTATCTCTGTCTATGAAAACAAACATTAAAAAGCGTCAGAAAAGTGGCAACAGACTTAAATTTAATACGTTTCTACCTTGTCTAATGTAAAAGTTTACACTATATAAATGTATGTCTGACAAGGACTACATTATAACCACTGTACTTGTCTCTCTTTTTCTGTTACAACACATTAATATCTGGTTTAATGAAAATATACTTTCACGCAGCAGAATTGGATGTAATGTTTGTGAAATAGAATTTATCTTTAATCTCGAGTAAAGAGAAATTAAATACAGTTTGGTTCTTTAATCATAATGAAGTTGATGTTCGAGCTTAATTTAAAAGCGAAATGTATTCATTTGTAATCTGTTATCACTAGATGAACTTATCAACTGCGTATCATAATTTTTAAAGTACATTGTTTGCCTATCTGTAATTACTGTACGGGTAATTTTGAGTATTTCTGTTATATTATCCTCCTTCCTTAAAACTAGTCAGAATTAAACTTAATCGTGAGACATATATATTTATATCGGCACTTGTGTATAATGTTAAAATAATAAATATACAACGTTAAAATCAATACACAATTAAAATCATTTCAAAATAATGACTACATGTTTCGACGTGTCACACGTCATATT
This sequence comes from Limulus polyphemus, assembly GCF_000517525.1. Lineage (NCBI taxonomy): Eukaryota > Metazoa > Arthropoda > Merostomata > Xiphosura > Limulidae > Limulus > Limulus polyphemus. Next base: position 40,949 of record NW_013665881.1, read on the forward strand.
CAGAAGTGAAGTTGCAAGAGATAAATTTACATTTTCTTAAATATCACGTGACCTGTCTGTAATTTTGCATTTGTGCATAAATATGAGAACAAGTATCGGCACATTCTTAGACAGATATTCACCGGCTCTTCATCTCTATTTAATAATTTATAATTCTTTTTTTAAATTTTATTATTTCCAGCGATTCTCGAGTATTAGTTGTGTAATACATTTAGGTTAAACTAATACAATTGTATTTTCTCCATAATATGTTACGTTCGGTTTTACTTACATTTTCTGTTATAGCCGAATTTTCTATTTTTTTCATTTTTTACACATCTATTATGTTCGGCTATCCAATATTTTCAATTACGTTTTGTTTGTCAAATAAAGAAATATTTTGATATTTAAGTTTGCTTGTTTTAAGTTAAGCACAAAGCTACACAATGGCTATCTGTGCTCTGCCCACCACGGGTATCGAAACCCGGATTCTAGCGTTGTAAGTCCGCAGACATACCGCTCTGCTACTGGGGGGCTGACATTTAAGAAAATATAAAATATGAAATTTATCTCTTGCAACTTCACTTCTGAAGATGACGTGTGACACGTCGAAACATGTAGAGTCATTATTTTGAAATGATTTTAATTGTGTATTGATTTTAACGTTGGATATTTATTATTTTAATCGTGAGATATCTCATTAGATAAGTTTGTCAAAATAAATAGAGAATAAAGGAAGCATAAAGGCATCCAGTATAATTAAAAATAAAAAGTGACTTAATATGCTACTTTTATGCAATATAGTTAATGGTTTAGAAACTGTAAAATTAGTTGTTATTAATATTATATGAATATATTTATTTCAACAAATGATTTGTCATTATTCATACAATTTTTAACCAGTTTAGGATAGGCTCGATTGAGTTATTTGAAATAAACTATATAAATTGCTAGGATTTAAGATTTATCTTTTAACGTTTCGGTGTTTGAAAGCCGAAATTCTCTAGAAGGTTCCACAATATCCAAAATATAGTATTTTGTTTGTTAAATTAGCATTCCTATGTTGTATTTCAAATATGACTAATACATTTCATGTAGACGCAACCTTTAAGATGCGTGCCCGAAGACAAGTCGATTGATGTTTCGTTAATGGAAAACATTTTCTTCTTTTTATTGGACAACTTAAAGTTCAGATAGCAAGAGCGCCGTTAAATCAATCATTGCATCTCACATGTAATAGCCGGTTTACATTATACTTCAATTTTGGTAGAGAAAAATCGATTTAATTAAGCTTCAGCTAGTAGATTACTGTCTATAAAAGGGAGATTGTTAAAAATCAAGACTATGTAAATGGATAAAACTTAATCTATGACAACACACCCTGAGGAACATAGGATTATATTTTATATTACCTAATATTAAGTACTAACGCTTCTCAAAAATAAAAATAAAGATTGCTGTGCTAATTAAGAATGTTGGAATGCTTAATAAGCTGAATAATTAATTCTCCTAACTTGATAATCAGTTACTGTATTGGATAATTGTATAATCTAGACTCGGCGTTTATGTTTATCTCCTTTACTTGTATCACAGGGATGTTTACACGGTAATGTATATTCTCTCAGCATTAGTCATGGCTCACCTGTTGTACAGAGAAACTACTTTATTCATAATGAGAGTCAGTTTTAATCAAATTTGCATGTGGTAACGACATTTCTGAAATAATAAATTCTATCTCATTAAGATTTCCTCTGTGTCTTCGTGTAACTTTACCATCTGAATATTTTTCTTAAGTCAATAAAACATTTTATTGACAACAAGGCCGATAACGCTGAATAATGCATTCAATTCATGCATTAGACTAAAAGTCAGAATTAAAGCTGGATAAGTGCGAGACTTACGATTCTAGAAAAATGTGAATATTTGATTATATACTTTCGTCACTTCCAATTAAGACTTGTATAGTAATTGATTCATTCCCAGACATATAAAAGAGTACGTTTTCATATCGACACATCCACTTAGACCTGTGTTTGAAATCTGAGGGCGTTATTTCCATATAACATAAACATTATCGGATAATCTTGAACCACGCATTGGTGCTATTTTCTCAGCAACTGAAAAATTAAGTTGAATTTAATCAAATGCTTCTACGCAATTTCTTTTGCTCTTCATGAAAGCTCTTTCGCTCTTACTTTTTTCAGTTTTTTTTAATGACATAACCATTTTTAGAGTAACCGTAAAAAATATGAGATATAACAAATAACATAAAGTCTAAAAGATGAAAATAACGGAAAAAATGTTTGAAAAATTCATTCTTTGCAATAAATATTACAAAACTGTTTTATCAGAAGCTTTGAGAAAAAAAAGGAACTGCTACAGAAGATAAACTGTACTGCTTGTTTTATGAAATTTATACAAGGTAAAACAAATAATTTTCCACGTTAATTGATGTTAAAACGAGAAATGGGAATGGGGCTCATTATTTCTAATATAAGGGAGAGCCGCTTCAAACATTGCATCATATACAGTATACAGAGAATGAGTAGGTTATATTAAAAATATTTTAAAGCTTCACCACACCATTAAATTCCATGTCACCGCTTCCGGTCATGCTCTCTCTGACGACCGTTCATCTTGAGAATAGCCCTGCAACATAGTTTCATTCTAAATTATCCGACCTAGGGATGCTCTCCGCATGCATTCAATGAAACATATATTGGTCATGCCAGCATTCGTTTCAACAATACATAGGCGACTTAACTGGTATGGTTTCCAATGAAATAGCATGAATACCCTTTTCATTTTCCAGTTGTTTGAGGTATGTGACGGATATTGTTTCGTTTTTGAGACTGATATCCTTCTTTATTATGTTGTATACTTTCGCCTAGAGCAAACGTGCAGCTTTTTTCACTTATTTTTGTGTTCAGGTACTTTGACCTGTTACAATACTGCGCACTTTGCTTACTAATGCTGGAGTATGACTTGTTGCAAGTCTCTTTCTGGATGGTACTGGTGAACCAAGTTGATCCACATTTTTTTTTTGTTTCAGTGATGCTAGCTACAAGTGAAATCACTTTTTTGATAATATAATTTCAAAATCTGACCACATCTTTATGATCTGAATGTATGAATATTTTGCTTTGGAAAGTATTGTTACTTACCTTTACAATACACTACTTACGATACACCAAGCACTTTCAAGATATAGTTTTGATATATTCCATTGCACTATATATATATATATATATGTTTGTCACGTGACTTGCTGATCTGTGTATTCGAAATCGTCTTAGATGTAACGAATGTATTATTACATATTTATTTTAATATCGACGTTGTTTAGATTAAGTTTGTATTTAAAAACATGCTTAGCTTGTAGTGTTAAATATGTATTGCGAAACTCCTTCCTATTCTCCAAAGTTGTAGAAGATTCTCGAGAGTAAGAATCAACAATATATGTATATACGTAACCGTTTAAGCATAGTTCAGTATTGTTACGTAAAACTCAAATTTCTAGAACGCCTCCACACGCCTATAAATATAACTAACGCGACGCGCCAAAATGAGAGTATCTATTATTAGTTTGCTATAATCAGTGTGCTATAAAAC